>NC_040026.1:2621144-2921144 GCF_000972845.2 Larimichthys crocea
TTACATGTTCACAGGTCACCGTGTCCATGCAGACCACATCACTTATTTACGAAGGTGACGATGAAAAACCTCACAACGGCTCACACACACCCACAACACACACACACACACACACACACACAACACACACACCACCCACCACAGTGGTACCCAAACATGGACCGTTCACCATGCAACATGTCAATAACCTTATTACAAAAATATCATTTTCGGTCAACGCGCAACAAGTTGTCTTGCCCAGTCTTCCTACAAGCAAAAACTGATGACTGAATCGCAAACAAGACGAAGCAAGAGACAACCAGACGACACTCACACGCCTACGAACAAGGACGTGACCGAAACAACGGCCATTGCAGAAGAAAATTTTAAACCGTAATAAAAGATACAGGGTTTACCCAAAATCTAGGCCAACGCTCTGGCACATGATGTGAAAAAAACAGGATTTTGCACTTATGAAAAGTGAAAAAACGCACATACTGTTACTCCTCAAGTTACAATAAACTTTTACAAGTTAAATTAGTTTCAGGCTGTTGGCCCAAGAAACACACAGGGACAGTTTTCTTACAGACCAAACCATGGTAATACATCATGTCAACTCCATATCCACACCACCTTGTTAACATCACTCATATACAGCTGTACCTAAAAATATAGTTCTCTTTTAACATAAACATGTTAAAACTGACTATTTGAGGTATTTGAGGAGCAGTGTCAGTAATATGTATGGGGGAACGGGCCATGGCAGCACAACTCAAATTTCTTGAGAAATGTTCCTAGTAATTAAATCACATCTAATCTCTCAATAAATCTCCATTCACACTGTGTTTACAGTATATTTAGTTTGGTCCCCCTAAAAAGGTTGCTTACGTGATGAACTTTAAAACGAAAAAGCTCTTGCGACATTTAAACCAGGTGAGCTGATTACGCATGCGCGGTCAGGCATTACCTGCTAAAGTCAAGTCGTCTCCATGTGATAAAAATGTACATTCGCATGCGTGGTTATGAAAAACGTTCCAGTCGCCATCGTTTACTTTAAAATATTTTTCACTCAAATCGACAAAAATTAATACAAATACACCATACCATATATATATCAAAATAAAAACGTCATTACATCGCTGCACTATTGTTTCAGAAGTTCCCGAAGTTTAAAAAGCGCTAAATCCAAACTAACAACAACGTTTAAACACCGAGCATGACACAAATGTATCTAAACTTTTCCAACCGTCTACGTTTAAATGACACAGGTCTGCTCACATATTAGACATAAGAATAGAATACATTGATTTAATGTCTTACCCGGAGGCCAGGGCACCAGCTTCAGGCAAGGGCCGGCACAGGCAGGTCCAGACGCAGGCAGGCGCCGGGGAGGGAGAGGGGGGCGGTCCGGCATGCAGGTCATATCTGTCTGCAGGTTTTCTCTTCCTTCGCGCCTCTTGTTTCTCCTTTACTCTCTCCCCTCCTTTTTCTTCTGCTCTTCTGGTGCGTTCTCCTTCGTATTTCCCCTTCATTTTTTCTTCCTCTTCCTCCTTCTTCTACTGGCCAACGGTAATAAAGCTGAAAAAAAAATCTCTCTCCTTCTCCTCCTTCTCCTTTTTCTATTTTCTCCTCCTTCTTCTACTCCTATCATCCTTCTCTTCTTCTCTTCTCCTCCTCCTTTTTAGCATCTCTCTTCTCTTCTTCTGTCTCCTCTCGGTTGTCCGGTACAGGTTTTCCAAGCGGTCAGTTTTTGCAGCAGGTCGACTCAAGTTCGTGCAAAGTGAGATAACGTGCGAAAGGTCAGCGGCCTTATATATGACTCGTCTGCACGTGACCGTTCTATTTCCATGGCTCTACTGACGCACCGCATATACGTGTGCGTGTGTGGGCGTTAAAGATGCGCTAAATGATGACTTTTCTGTTTTATTGTTTCCACAACTTCCACCTATATGTTCTTATCACTGAATAATAAGATCATAGGCAAGGCAATAACTTCAGCACATACATATCTTGAAAATTAAACGTACAGTCAGTAAATCTTATTCTATTGATGTTTGTGCAGGCAGCTATTTTCTGTTTTCTGATGTTTTTGTTTGGCCTCATCATCTCTTTTATGGTGTGTAATTTTTAAGATTAAGTGTGAAGATGACTTCTGATTTTACCCTCAGTTCTTAATATTTTTAAATAATATCTCACCACCTCATTTTACTTTTTCTTCTTTTTTTTGTTAATTTTTTAATTCATTCAATAATGGCTTTAGATGAGTTTGAACACATCGGCACAGGTTTGTGTTGTATTATTATAATGTATTATTATGTTCGTGTATATTATTATTATCATCGTGTATTATTATTCACGTTGAAGGAATGCAGCATTGCTTGAGGTAATTGTATTAATACCATCCCAGGATGAAACGTCCTATGCACCATACTGTTATCATCTTCTCTGGTACTATTTGTCCCGACAGTCTTCTCAGTAACCTGAACGATGCAGAGAAAGATTAGTAGGCATCCCTCCACAGTCCTGCCCTGCTTTATGCAAGTGATTTCTCTCTTCCTGTATTGCTGTAAGTATAGCGTGCAGTCTGGGCACTCACAGTTAAGACCACACAGACCCTCAGACAACACTCACCCGCATGCCCCCCCGGTACGCAATTCTACTTAGTGCGGATCCTAGAGCTAGTTTAGACCCAAGGACAAACAGTAGAGGTGAAGATGATGTGTCTGTGTGTGTGAGAGAGAGATGCAGTGGACAGGATAAGGCAACTCAGAGGGTGGGGAGAGAGGGGGCTGGATGAATGAGAGGAGAAAAGAAACGGCGCTCTGATCTTTACCTGGTATATTAAATTTAAAGTTTCATAGGGGATCTATATATTTATAGGCTTAGGAACATGTTTAAGCGTGCAATGCTTGAATTTCAGAAATGAATCCATTTATGAATCCATTATCTGTTCCTTTACAGTGAGGAGGAGTGATGCTCCTCCACTGTCTATTTATCAACAGTACTCCTGCTTATATTAACGACAATATACAGTATATATATAGATATATATATATATATATATATATATATATATATATATAATATTATATATATATATATATCTATATATATATATATATATATATTTAAATATATATTCTATACGCTTATCCGTTAATCGGGTCGCGGGGCGCGCAGCTTCAGCGGGCGGCCCAGATTCCCTCTCCCCTGGCCACTTCGTCCAGCTCTCCCAGGGGGACCCCAAAGCGTTCCCAGCCAGCCGAGAGACATAGTCCCTCCAGCGTGCTGCTGGGTCTTCCCCGGGCCGCCTCCCGGAGGGACGTGGCCACAAGTCCGACGATACGACCACAAAGTCAATCATCGAACTGCGACCGAGGGTGTCCTGGTGCCAAGTGCACATATGGACACCCTTATGCTTGAACATGGTGTTTGTTATGGACAGTCCATGACGAGCACAGAAGTCCAATAACAGAACACTGCTCTGGTTTAGATCAGGGGGGCCGTTCCTCCCAATCACGCCCCTCCAGGTCTCACTGTCGCTGTCACATCTACATTTCAGGATCTGGTTATAGACATATATTGATTATAGACACAGATTAAATGTTAAATATAAATATTTCAATATTTATCATCACAGTAACAGTGTTACACACATTAGTAGCTGTAAACACTCAGCATTAGAAAAATACATACGTTGGTTTGGTGCTTACATGGAGTAAACATTTATAATCATCACTTTAAAAGTTACATACGTTGTTTTTGGTGCCTGTTTGTTTCCCAGATATATTAGTGTGTGTGTGAATGAGTGTATAAGAGACATTAACTTAAAGAACTTTGTAGAAAGGCGCTTTATGAAGTTCAGTCCATTTCCTTGTATTAGTTTACGGGCAGATCTGCCTTATCCAATATGGCGGACCCGTTGACGTATCGCGACCAACGACCAACCCGCTCAATGCGGCGTCTATGTATATATGTCTATGGTGTACTCCCTCAAACACTTTAAGACACTGAATAAAAGAATATTAACATTATGTCATTAAATTAACAGTCGTATTAAATATATTGTTTGTGATGAGACGCTCGCGCGTGTGTGGCTCAGAGCGGGATTTTACGACAGTTTACATGACTTGACATGGGAACCTTCGACTCGGACAGCGCAACACGGAACATAACACAGTCGGACGGTCGACGTGAATACAAGACAGAAGCAGCAGAAGAGAAGAAGAGTTCCTTCAATAACTTTGAATATTTTTAATATTTCTAACCCGTCACAGCAAATCTCACGCCAGTGCGGCGGGTGAACAACATGGAGGACAGGACTTCACAGGGGAAACGTGAGTAGCCGCTCAGCAGCTGCGTCACAAACGCTGAAATTTAACTCGAAGCTAACAGGCTAACTGTCCCGCCACTGAGCTCTGCCTTTACAGAGCTGATACCCATGAGAAGAAAGCGTGTTTAGATCGTGTCAGCCTGAAATATGACGTTACTGTTGATTCCTAATGTTACATGGAACAAACATAAAGAAAGCACACTGCATGCGGGAGCAGGCGAAGAAGGCGCCAATATGATTTTCAATAGAAACCAGCCTGAGCTGCTCTGACGTCACGTTTCGGTTAGCGATGGGAAGTTCAGCTCCTTTTTAAAGAATCGTCTCTTTTGACTCAGCTCCTCAAATGGCTCTTCATTTAGTATTTAGCATTTTATATCAGCCTAATTTAGCAATTATGAATGGTTTGTGTGCTAGTAAGCAATTTTCCATTAAGTGCTTATTTTATATGCATTTTTTCCTTTTTTTTAATTATTCATTTATTTAATGGGATCATGTACAGTATTAAACATAAACGATTACATCTGATGTACTGCACCAGAGTTAGCTTACAGGTACTTTTCATCTGCAGTCCCTTCGGCAGACACAATTAAAACATATTACAGCACAATAACAAACAGTACAAAGCAAAAAAACACACAGGACACATAATACAAAATACAAAGTTACACACAATAGCAAATACTTTCCCTCTGGGATTATTAAAGTATTTCTGATGCTGATAACATACACCCACAATATCAGTAGCTACAGAGCTGAGTATCCTTCATCTGTGCATGTTTGTTGTTGACCCTGCTCTGACGGGTATTTTAATTTTACAAATTCGGCACACACTTGCAGTTTCCAATGTCACTAAAATGCTGCGTCACTCTTTTCTTCTTACTTCTACCACTGTGTGGTAGAAGTGTCTGCCCCCACTTCCTTCTTTCACATAATGGTATGATAGTCTGTCCTCGCATGCAATGTACATATAGATAGACAGCGTGTCTCCACTTCCTTCCAAGTCCAAATATCTTGGATACAATCGATGCCATCTTGTGCTGGTGACGTCATCTGGAGCAAGAGTCAGTACGATACTGATCAGGGTTGGAACCATGGAATCGACGTCCCGCCCATTCGCCCACCACCTCAGTTGTGTGCATCAAGTCAGTCCTGTGTGTTGATATAACCTCCTTCTGTTAACATACAGGTGCCCCTCTTTCCCTCTCCACTCTGCGACTCCTGGTCTCACCGATCCGGCTGGTCTCAGCAGCGATCTGGCAGACGGTCCAGCAGAAAGTTGTGGCCGATTATGGGATGCTCGAGGAGTTTGTTACCATGGTTTCAGACATTGTTCCAGAGCTTCTCACCACTCAACAAAGGGTACAACTTCTCCTGGGCCTCAGAGCACAGGTGAGGAAGATTATTAACCATTGATAGTGCCTGCTGTGACTGTGATCTTAATATGGTGTCTTCATTGATAAAAGATTTAAATACATTTCTGCTCGTTTTGTGGTTTTAGATGATCCTGGAGCTGTGTCAGTCTGAAGCTACCGCTCATTTGGAGCTTGTTCAGCCACATCTGGACAGAGTGCAAATGCTCATCGAGGCGTGGGTAAAAGAGGTGAGTTTAAATAGTTGTGACTTTAAATGAATGAAACAGAAAAGCGCTTTGTGTGGAATAAAACTCAATTTATAAAAAACATACACGACACTTGGGTGTGATATGCTCATGTCATGTTAATGCAGGTTGGTGTTACAAATACAGAGGTGCCGTGCTCAGAATTTGTGGATCTAGTGAAGAACTTGCTGAAAAGTCCTGAGGAAAGGGAACACTTCTTTCAGGTCAGTGTCACTCTCACCTGTTCTGTTTATCAGTACTGCCTCGATCCTGAACTCTATGTAAGATCGAGGCAGATGGTTGTGCATTTGTTCTGCTCAAGGTTTCAGCCTCTTAAAAGACGTTTTCCTTGCAGCTGTTGGCAAGTGCTTGTGTTCTATGTATTTCTAGACTGAAGTCAGAATTCCCTCACATCCTGATTCCTGATTCTTTAATGAGGTTGGTCTTTGTTATTCTAAAGTGTCTGTAAAGACTAAATCTATTTTCAGAACGTTTTCCCTGAAGAGTTTGGTCCTGCGTACAATGAAGCACTTCACACCTTGATGTGGATGTTTCTGTCCAGGCTTGAAAAGTTTCTTCCTCTTCAAACTTTCCAACAGGTACAAAAAGATCAAACATTAAATGTTGCAGTGACTTTTTGATGTTGCTGTTTTTAAAGAGGTATGTTTCTTCCTTTTTTCAGGTTGCCGACATGTTTGGCAGAGTGTCCTCAGTCCTGGAAGAATGTATGGACTCTGTGTCTCGAAACGAGGAGTTCAAAACTCTGCTGCAGTATCAAAAAGACCTCAGCCAACTGGATCACAATGGCAAGCCTCTATAGTTACTAAATCCTTTCAGTAATATCTATTTTTTTGTTTGGTTTATCATTATGATCTGATCTTTACTCTGGTGCTGGAAAGTAATATTCATTAGGGCTGTAATAACATTTACTTTGTTTGTTGGCCTGTAGAATTCATATAGCATAGCATATAGTTTTTTGAAAAATTATTCAAATTAATATCTTTTTTCTAATATTTCTTCTCTTTGCAGATGATTCCTTAATTGGTGCCTGCATCATTTCAGCTGTCAAACTTCCCTCTGCACAAAGAACTGAGACAGATCAAACACAACCACAGGCCAGCATCTTGAATGATGTACTGCCATGTACGTCAGACTTGGAGAATGAATCTTTACCATTGCCTCATACAATCACAGAAGATCAAACAAATTGTACTCCTGGGCAAAATGTATCAGCGGTGCGTGAAGAAAATGTAGGCCTTGTTACAAGTGACGCTGAAGACACATCCCGTCTTCTAAAACAATGCAGTGTTGAGCTAAAAAGAGTGGCCACGCCTCCGTGTTCGCAGTCTCGACCTGTGAGACGAAACAGAGGCACAAAGATGAAAATGCTTCTGTTAGAAGAGAAAAGAGGTCTTTGTGAAGAGGTCCCTGCTGCCAATACATCAGCTTCTAAGAAAACAAAACCCTCCAACAGGTCTCGTTCAGGTGTCTCTGGCCGTGTGGCTTCAAGCAAGGACATCGAGAACACGTACATGGCTCCTGTCGATGCCTGCAGTGACGATGGCTCATGGTCTTTCTACTCAGATGACGGCTCTTGCAATTGGTCTGCTGGTAATAGTCCGAGTATGGCTGATTCATGGTCTCACTACTCAGGTGATGAGGGTTCCTTTGTGACTCCTGATGGCAGTGAAGGTGATTCATTGTCTAGCTGCTCCTTCACGAGTCCTAAAAAAGCATCAGCTGTGAGCAGAAAGCGGGGCACCTCTGACATCAAAGCCAACACCCCAAAGAAGACTCGCAAAGTCCAATGCTTTATCTGTTCGGAGCTTGTGAATATAAGCCTGAGGAATCACATGAAAACGCACTTCCCTACCGGTGATTATGCCTGTCCGCAATGCGGCAGCAGGTTTAGACTCTTCTCGTCTTTTAAGCAGCACATGAGTAGAACCTGCTTCGAGTCCAGTCAGCAGCAGGTAGATCCGGAGAAACCGGACGAAGTGAAGAATCTTTACAAATGTGACACATGCCAAGAGGCATTCAGGTACAAAGTTTCACTGAGAAGTCACAAACTGACCCACAACGAGCTCTATTGCGATGTGTGTAGGAAGGTGTTGCGAAGCGCAGAAACTTTGGCGAGGCACAAGGCTTCACACACACTGTTTCAGTGCAACCGCTGTGACGAGACCTTCACTCTTTTTAAGCCCTTGCGCAGCCATTGTGAAAACATCCACAAAATGAACAGGCCATTCACATGCAACCATTGTCCAAAGGTTTTCTCCAAGCTGCGCATTTTAATCGTGCACGAGTGGAAGCACACGGGTCGTCTGCCGTACCAGTGCGCTCAGTGTGGCTTGAAGTTCAGAACGGACGGAGATCTTATGTCCCATGAAAGAGTCCACACGAAAGAAAAACCATTCCTGTGTGCCGAGTGTGGCAAGAGTTTTGCCCAAAGGTCCAACATGTTGCGGCACTTGAATTTCATCCACGGCGAGTCTCGAGATGAGAAGAAGCATTCTTGCACAGAGTGCGGGAAATCCTTTAAAGAGAAAGGAGCCCTGATAAAACACCAGAGGCGCAAACATTTAAAGGAAATGTTCCGGCATCCCTGTCCGTACTGCGGGAAGATGGTGTCTGCGTCAACCATCGCTCGACATAAATTAATCCATACGGGAGAGAGACCTTTCAAATGCACAAAGTCTGACTGTGACAGGCACTTCAGGTCAGCGTCTGAAGTGAAGAGGCATGTCCTCCTACACCATACCGCAGAGAGACCGTATAAATGTGACATCTGTGGGAAGGGCTTTATAAAACAGTGTTATCTCAACACGCATGCTAAAGTACACTCAGGAGTCAAGCCGTTTGTTTGCCATATCTGTGGCAAGGCTTTCCCCAAGCTCTACAGCATGCAAAGACACAAAAAACTTGTACATGCATTTGCATGATGTAAAACAGTAATGATATTTCTGAAAAAGGAAACATAGGCTAGAAAGTAATGATTGCCGAAAGCTTTATCAAACAAATAAATTGTACTGTTAAGACAAACAGTGAATGTGATTGTCTTCATACAAGTATAAAACTGCATAAGAGAGTACTCTATCTCTCTGTCTCTACTGTTAGAGACACACTAGTTTTTTTTCTATTCCATGTCTTCTTCCCTGTCAAAACCTGGTGTTTTTTGTATTTTTGTGTATATAATATTTCTTTGAGAATAAAAACATCTTTTATCATCTATCTTTTTTATTTATGTTTTACATGTTTATGAGAGGGAAGATTTAAGTACATTGAAACAGCATGTGTTCTACATGATCAAACACGTGTCCAATGTGGTGTTGTTTTATGTGGTTAGTGCTTTTTGTTAGTAACTGGGTGACATTAGTGGAGCAGAGCTGAACCTTAGGTAATCAGGATTTGGAGAATCACCAGAGTAAAGTTGGGCTAATGTGTCTCTTGATTAATGAACAATTACACAACAGCGTGGGTGATATAATTGTACTAAATAAAGTCAAGTCTATTTATATGGTATGAGTGGACAAAACTGCTGTACAAATGAAAACACCTGGCAAACAACAGCAAGTCAAATGACACTGGTGGTAGTATGGTGACCAAAAATAATTACTTCTGTTTTGTTGTTCAATTGAAGTCTTTTTTTTTTATCAAGCATTTTACATCCTGAAAACAATTGGAAGGTATATATGAGTGTTATCAGCATGGCAGTAAAAGAAAACATCGTGCTTGCTGAAGATTGAACTTAAATGGAGCATATCCATTGCAAATAAAATGTGTCCTAAAATGGAACTTTGAGGTACTCCACAAATGATTGGGGCAGCGGAGGAGGAAAGGAGGCTGCCAGTCTTTAACAGTGAAAGACCTCTCTGTTACGTAGGAGGCAAACCGCTAGAGGGCAGTGCCCTGAATGCCAACATGATCCTTCAGATGGTTTAATAAAAATATAGTGGTGAACCATATCAACAGCTGCACTGAGGTGAAGAATTAAAATAGCACATGTATCACAGTCTAAAGACAAATGCAGGACGTTTAAGAATGATCAGTCCTGAAACCTGGCTGGAATTTCTCCTCGATGGTATTGTCTCAATAATAAAAGGCTGTGAGTTGGCAATTTGTAAATATAGACATGAAGCATATTTACTGTACTTTAGGGGTCTTCAACCAGAGGTCCGAGACCTCTAGGGTATTGCAGGAGGTCCGCCAATTTTTGTCATAATAATTGACAGTTTTCACCAAAATAATTCGTGAGAATTAAAAAATCTAACAAAATTGGATTTAATTATTCCATTATGCATGAACTTTTTTTTATTAATCATAAACACATTTACGCGAATAACCCAGTATATAACTAATATAATACTTTATTTATAACTTTATTTATTTATAACTAGGCTAATAAGGTAAAATAAAAGGTGAAAAAAGTAAATATAAAAGTGATTATAGGCCAGGCTTAAAATGTGACACACGCTCTGTTTGCCTCTCGACCACGGGGTCCTTGGGCTGAAAAAGGTTGGAGGCTCCTGCTGTAGATCAGATGTGACGGAGGTGGAAAAAGAAAGCGGAACCCAAAGAACGGAGGTGCGGGAACCCTTCAGAGCCTGTTCCCTCCCTGTCGGATTGTTATTCCGGACGGAACGCAAAGCAACCGTTGACGCACAAAGATCCGCTGGGTGACTTCGGGCTTTGGGACACGTCCACCGTCTGAACACCGAGTTTGACTCCAGTCGAGCGGCTGACACCGTTTCCCCCTGACTGTAATGTGACTGCGGTGAACGCACAGGATGGACGGAGCCATTTCCGAGTTACACGGTGAGTTTTAACGGGGGGACGTTCGACTAGGCCGCAGCGCTGCCCGCGCGCGGGAACATTATCGCTAACTAAGTGACGAAATGTCACTTTTTGTTGATAATTCACCGCGTGGCGCATTTAAATCGAGTTTATAAGTTCACTTATATCCACTTGTTAGCCCGGCACGGAAGCCGCTGCTGGTTTTAACGCTGTGACGTGGATTAAGTGGCAGTTTTGGGATACGTGCTAACGTTAGCATATACGCTGTGCTAACGCGGCTAATGCTAAATGAGATAAAGTGGCTGCAGTGAGCTCGGACTGATGACTGGACCGTCACAACCCCGAAACAGTCTGATACACTGATATTTACACGGTATGTGTGTTTGCATACCAGTTTATGATGCCACATATGTAGTGTTTGCGTATGTGACGTTAGGTCACGGGTACAATACCCCTGGCAACCGTGTCTCGGAGGTCGTGGTCCACTAATCAGATGATCGGTGGTTCGATCCCCGGCTCCTTCTCCAGTCTGCATGACGAAGTGTTCTTGGGCAAGAATCTGAACCCCACATTGCTCCTGAAGGCTGGGCCATCAGTGTATGAATGTGTGAACCAGATATGCGGTTTAAAAGCGCTTTGAGTGGTCAAAAGAGTAGAAAGGTGCCATATAAGTACAGTCCATTTACCATGGAAGACTGTACATAAGTGTTTTAGCGGGTTCCCAAAGATAAATAAATCCATACTTTACTATAGCAGAGAGCACAGTCATCAGTTTGTGGATTTATGGTTGGTGCACCAAAATAAGCAAACAAGATTAGCGATTAATCAGCTTGTCTAAACTGGATCCTGCTTCTGAACATAAACACGATGGATCTATTGATGAATCCCCTCCCAATGGATCATTCACTGCTTGCATTAATCATCAAGCTTTCTGAGTTTCCCGTACTTGGTGTCTTTCCACGATAGTTTTGGTTTTAAGTACTTTGAGAGATAAAGATTTTTTTGTTGAAGAATTACCTTTAAATAAATAAGCTGTGCCTAAATGTCTCTGGGAACTTGTGCTTTCCTGTCTAACACAGTGTGTTCTTGATCTAGTAATGGTTTTCAGTCTTGCTCTGATTGAAAGTGTTGCTGTGCCAACATTTCTTACAGTGCGTTTCCCATCCCAATGTTCTGCAGGTTCATCCCTTCCTCTCTCCACTCTGCGGCTCCTGGTCCCACCAATCAGGCTGGTGTCTGCAGCCATCTGGCAGACAGTGGAGCAGAAGATTGTGTCCGACTATGGACTTCTCGAGGAGTTTGTGTTCATGGTCACGGAGATCGTGCCTCAGCTTCTCTCCACGAGGCAACGGGCAGAACTCATCTTGGGTCTGAGAGCACGGGTGAGGAAGAGTTGAAGTTTTCAAAACTATTTTGAAAATCAATCATATCACAGAGTAGGCACTTATTATACTCAATTTTAGACGCATGTTATGGTAGTTTACCGGCTGCTGGGAATCTACAAACATCTACATATTTCCTGAGTGCTGTTTTTTACATTAAGAACACACACAAACCAAAACAGACAGATGGCTGAGCTGACAAAGTGCCTCTTCTCTCATATACTTTTATATATTTACATCATAGCGCTATGATTTCAATGACTCAGCAGTTTGCAACTCTGACTCTACAGTCCGACATTGATTACGACCAAACCTGATTTATACAATCTACTTAGTGTGTGTGGCAGTAAACTTACACAACTGTAATCTGGTGGATTTGAGACCCCAATACATGCCTTTATTCCTTGCAGCATGTGCAGGACACTTGTACTTTTCCGAATGTGCTGTAGACCTGGATGACAGTCCTTAAATAATCTAACTAGCTAGCATATTGTTGTTTTCTGTTTTTTGTTGCTGTCGATGTTGCTTCAGCTTGTGTTTTCTTTGTTTTACATCGCTGTGTTTGGACTGCAGCCAGCATCATTCCTTCACAATGACTTGCTGTTTAGCCTGGCACTGTAATGCTGAATATATAACTGCGTCTGAACAGAATATCAGTCAGAAGGGTGTCACAGAGCCTCTGTTCCAGGAAAGACGTTTCACTGTGCTGCATCTTACTGAGGCATTCGGGTGTTACGTACAAAATGTTTCCAGTCGGTGTGACTGCATCGTTATTCAGAGAAGCGTGTCTGATTTTTGGTGCAGATAGTCGATAAGCAGCTCTGGACGGCATTCTGTCTGCAGAATCACTTTTTCATTCTCGCTGCTGTCGTCTGATTCTAGCTGATCCTGGAGCTGTGTCGCTCTGAGGAGACTGCTGACCTCCAGATTATTCAGCCACATCTAGACCGAATGCAGAACCTCAGATCTCTGTGGAACGTGGAGGTGAGTCCAAACCTGCAGTCAACGTCAAATATCCAGAGTGTTTTTTTATATATATGTGTGTGTGTGTGTGTGTGTGTGTGTGTGTGTGTGTGTGTGTTTTAAAACATTTGAAATCATCTTTTATTGCAGACTGAAAACGCAGAACAAGAGTCGTCTGACTCACATTTCATGGGCCTTGTCCAGAATCTGCTGAGAGATCCTCAAGAGAGGAGAAGCTTTTTCCAGGTACATTTTAGATGTTTACTTATGTTTACACAGTTTCACTGTTCAAAGGCCATTGCTGAGGATTATGGGAACTCTTTGTTTCATGATGTTTGACCTGCGTTTGAGACTTCACATGTTTGACATTTCTGAATGTATTTGTGTTCCAGGATGTTTTCCCAGGAGAATTTGGCCCCACATATGACAAAGCAATCCAGACACTGATGTGGCTGTTTCTGTCAAGACTTGAAAAGCTTCTTCCCACACAAACGCTCCAACAGGTAACCATTCAAAGAGAGGTTATTGTCCACATTTTGTGCTCTGTACTGATATTTTAGACATCCCTCTTCACAGGGGAGCAGTTTGTCCTCAGTGTTTGGAATGTCTGTTTAATATTTGTCTTAATTTCTGATTGATCGTCTAAAGCAGACACTGTGTCCATGTGTGTGTTTATAACTTGCATTATAAGCTTTCATCCTTTTTTTTTTTTTTTTTTAACTTTTTTTTTTTGTCTATATAATGCTATAACCTAATATCAGGAAGACTGTTGCGTCATATCAGTTTTTTCTTTTGTCTTCGTCAGATTGCATCTCTGCTCAGTGACACCTCGTCTGTTCTCAATGAATGCATGGAAACCTTCAGTCAACCACAGGAGCTGAAAACCTTGCTGGGCACACAGAAAGACCTCAGCCAGTTGGAGGACATGGGTGAGTGTACAAAGTGGCGCATAGGTCCAGTAGTTTTATTTGCATATAGCACCATGAGAAGAGCTCTAAACATATTAACATATTATATATTTTAATCTGATCTATTTGTTTGATGTGTCAAATTAACAGCTGTGATCGCTCTTCTCTTTACAGAATCTTACATTGTTGACAGTGGCATCTTGTCAGCTCTGTGTCTCCCTCCTGTGGAAAGAGTTGTAATTGTCAATGAGCAAACAGAAAGTGGTGCAGACAGCGGCCTCGTGTATACAGTCTGCACAGAGATGGAGGTGGAATCTGAGAACAAAGAGGTGTACATGCAGGGTACTGGGAACTCTGAAGAGAGCGCGCAAACCCAGTGGTTCGGTCTCAGCAGCGAGGTTAAAGCAGAAATGGACAATGTGGTGGTTACAGATCCTGCTGAAGGCAACGAGGCCAGTGAGGGTGAAATGGCAGATGACAACCCTGAAGAGCAACCTGAAACACTGATGATCGGGGAGGATGGCCAGGTGACTGTGCTTGACGGCGTGGAGAAGAAGCCAAATAGACGCGGGAGGAAAAAGAAACGTCCCGCAGATGAAGACTTTGAAGTACAGGGCAGAACAAGGGGCAGAAAAGAAGATCCAGAGTTTGACATCTTGTGGGAGAGACCAGTGCGAAAGAACCGTGGACTAAAGATGAAACGGTACCTGTCGCAGTGGAGGAAAACTGGAAAGACACAGGGCAGCGTTGCCGCTAACAGCGGTGTCAAAAAGTTTGCCAGATCCCAGGGTGCAGCCAAAAGCAACGACCTGGACGAGAGAACGTGCAAAGTGTGCGGCAAGGTGGTGAGTCACGCCAAGTTCCTAGAGCGTCACATGAACCGACATTCAGAGGAGCTGCCCTTCTCTTGTCCTACCTGTAAAAGATTTTATAAGAGCCTGCGTTACCTGCAACAACACAGATGCACAAGTCTGACAAAAGCAAAGCCTGGCAGGAAAGCAAAGGAACAAGAGACAGCAGCAGAGGAGGGTGAACAGTCATCCAGCGGAGTTCCCTGTGAGGCAACCGGTGACGAGCAGCCGACAGACAACATGAGCCAGGACCCCGATTACTCGCCCTCTGCAGAGCGGTCTTCCAGAGAGGAAGAGAGAGAAAGCCCAGACGGAAACAAAAGTATAATAGAAGGTCCGTTCTACTGTCCTCACTGCAGTGTGGAGTTTAAGTGCAAACAGACTTTTAGGTTCCATTTAAGAAACATTTGCTACAATGAGCAACAGGTGGATCCTGAGAAGCCTGAGGATCTTAAGCATTGTTTCCAGTGTGACGAATGCGATAAGGCATTCAAGTACAAGTCAACTTTGGACTCCCACAAACAAACTCACAACCCGCTCTACTGCGAGGTGTGCATGAAACTGGTACGAGACCCCGAGGCATTGGCGATGCACAAAGAATCCCACACTCCTTTCCAGTGCAACCAGTGTGAGGAGAATTTCCCTGTGTTCAAGGCCCTTCACAAGCACTACATCGACGTCCACAATCCCACTGAGCCTTTCACCTGCACCCACTGTCAGACAACTTTCGCCAGTTTGAAACGTTTCATCAGACATGAGTGGAAACACACCGGTTACCAACCGTTTCAGTGTCCCCACTGCAGTAAACGATTCCGATCATACTCCGACCTCGTGGAACACCAGAAGAAACACACTAAAGCGTATCCGTTCCTCTGCTGGGAATGCGGCAAGAAATTCCGGCACGGCGTTACGCTGACGAGGCACGTGGAGCGCGTGCATCACGCCGGTGAACCTGTGATGGAGAAGCCCATGCCGACCTTCACCTGCGCTCAGTGTGGGAAGACCTTCACCTCGAGAAGATGCCTCCTGAAACACGACAATTTCCATCACAAAGGGCTGCGTTTCCCGTGCGAGCACTGCGGAAAAGGATTCTTTGGCAAGGACGCTTTGGTGAGGCATACTTTGATCCACACGGGCGAAAGGCCTTTTAAGTGCGATGACTGCGATAAGTGTTTCAGGTCATCTGCAGAATTGAAGATACACAGGAGGTACCACACCGGGGAAAGACCGTTCAAGTGCAACATCTGTGAAAAAGGTTTTGTCCAGTCCTGCTTTTTAACCTTACACATGCGAACCCACACGGGGGAGAGACCGTATGTTTGTGCTATATGTGCCAAGGCCTTTTCAAGCCTGCACGGCCTAAAAAGACACAGGAGACTTGTTCATGCGTAGTCAATGTTAACATGATGCTAATTCCAGTCGGGATGTTCTGTCTGTTTAACGTTCCCTTTTTTGAAGGAGATCAGCTGTAGACCTGAACCTGGTTTGACCTCGTTCAAGCACACTTAAAGCAGTGTGGATGTTGAAGGACATTCTCCCTAAAATGTGGCTGTCACAGCTTGAATCATTGGGAACTGTGTAATTGTACAATGCATTCTAAAAATGTAACTTTGTATTTTTTACAGACTTGTTTGCTGTAGTTCTACATAAGATTTGTATGTATAAATGATATAAACCTTGTTCCTCTGGGAATTATTTTCTTTTTCTTGAATAAATTCACCATTTGATTCAGGCTTCATTTGATTTACTTAACAGTGAGATCATTCATATGGTTTTTCATGGAGGAAGCAGGTGCCAACATGTTTCTACTGAATCATCATTTTACAGGATGTATGTACGTATGATGGGATTTTAATCTGGAGCTGTAGACATTTTGGATCCAGTGCGTGAGAATGTTGCTTTAAATAAAACCCTTTTAACAGCAGCCATTTTGACAGAAAATAGGTAAATGTGTTACTGACCTAATTAAGGTTCTGTTCCATTCAGGTCAGGGCGCTGCTGTGGTTCATGTTGGTTCACTGGAACAGAAAGGGAACAGAACCATAATCGGAACAATTTGAAAAAAACAAATTCTGTTGAGTTAGATTTTTATGCTGATTTTTAAACTAAAATTGGCATGCTGATTCCAAAATTGCTGTCAGGTTTTTTTCTAGCACGTCAAGTTTTTTCTCCACAGCTTACCCTCCAGATAAGCAAAATTCCACTGATTAGCTGTAGTAAGACTTGCCAGCTGATTACGATTGGACTCATCTACAGCTACGTGGCAACTTGTTTGTGCAGTCACATTGAGACCGTGTGGTGAGAGGTGTGTGCAGCTCCCAATAGGTCAGTACTATCAATATCTACAAACAGAAAGCTGGCATAGAATGGAGAGGATCTGTGCTGGCTTTTCTCTTAACCTTGTAACCACAGGCATACCATTGTAAGTTCTATTTGGTTTGATGCTGTTTCTGTAGTTTTCAGAGCTTGGAACTATTCCATCTTAGTGTTTTATTCATATAGGTATATATTTCCTTCCAGATCATGTCTGCTCCTGCTACTTCTCGTCGTAAATGCGTAAACAACCCTGACTCCTTTTGCTATATTTGTGGTAGTTTTACCACTCCAAGTCAAAGGGCAAACATCAGTGCATTTGTCAAACAAGCATAATTTTCTTTTTTTAAAGTAAAACTCTGTGATCAAGACAAGCCATGGGCCCCTCACAAAGTGTGCAAGCAGTGTGTCGAGAGTTTACGGCTGTGGACTAAAGGGACGCGTGAAAGTTTGGCATTTGGTATCCCCATGGTTTGGCGAGAGAAAAAAGATAATTGCACAGACGGTTACTTTTGTTTAGTTTTTTTAAGAAAACGGGGATCCTATAGTTCAAAAACTTGATGTGATAGAGAAAAACTGAGATCAGTTTTGGATTCCGCACCCAGAAATTTGTTAAAAACTGCTGTCAGACCTAACTCAACAAAAATTGTGTTCCCCAGTGTAATTAGTCTCATTGGTGCTGACTCTGAAAAAGTAGTACTATTGTAGTTGCTGAACTGCACATGCACTCAGTGGCTCTTAATTGGTTTGGGTTATTATTCTGGAACAGTGAAAGAACTGCAACTACCTGCATGTACAGTAAGTCCAAGGATGTTTGATGTCAGGTTTTCTTTGTCTTCATCGCTTACAATCTTTTTCTGACAAGACATTTTGACATGTAGGGAAAAGTGCATGTAGTAGCTCTGGCTTCAGGCTCTGTAGTGTATTGTTTGTGGCTAAATGGTTAACTAACACGAATGGACCAGTGTTTTTCCTTCTATGAAAAGTCAAAATGTAAATGTTTATAAAACGGTTCAACTGACAGTATTTTGAGACAGGTGCAAAGCTCAGACATAAGTCATAGGAGTAAAAGCACATGCTGCCTCATTCATGGATTTCTGAGATAGTTAAATGTGATTAAGCAACAATTACTGTCATTAGGTATTATCTGTGGTTTTCCTGCTGTGTTTTTTATGGATAGTTTATTCATCCCTTGCGCAAATATGTGTTCAGCAGCTCACACAATCTGCATTGGCATATAAATATAGGTTACATACAAGAAACGGTAAAAGAATGGGTAATTATGAGTTGAAACAGGGCTAAAAACAGACAAAATATTATACTTATATATGTTTTTAACAAATCAGAGCAGACGACTGTATTAGATAATGTTTATGTAAAGTGACTTGAAAGATCATGCCATAAGTGTATTTTATTCAACCACTTTGCCGGTTTGTACAGAACAGTCTGTATATTTTGGAGGTATACATTCAGTAGTATAGCATTTCCGAGCGGGCCTCGAACTTCTTTCAAAACTTCTATAGATCATTTACTGAAATATTCTTTATGTTTCTGTCTCGTCGTAGCGCACTTTCTTTAAACATTTGGCATTGTGTAAACAGTGAAGTCTCAAAAGATGTTCACCCCAGATGGGACTCGAACCCACAATCCCTGGCTTAGGAGGCCAGTGCCTTATCCATTAGGCCACTGGGGCTAAGTATGAGCTCTACACGCACCATATCATTAAGTACGATATATTTTATTTCACGTTTCAGGTATTACAAACTCCCAGATAAAACTAGATAAAACTGACTGGCATTGACACCACGTCTACTACCACCTCCGGCTCAAATATGTAATAGCGGCTACTAAAGTAGCAGTTTGGTTATTACACCTCTTCTTTGATCAGTGCTTGCCTCATACGCATTCAAAACGCGTTTACTTTAAGTTAATCCTATCGACGCAAAGTGGTAATTAAATTATTTTAGTGTTAAATATTTGCTTGAACGCGTCCACAAAGTTTCAATGAAAACTCCCTTTGATCGTGCCCGGTGACAGCTCTCTCCGAGCAGGAACCAGCCTCAGTTGTTTTCCTCCTCTCTGCCCAGCACACTCTGGAGGAATGGTAGCCGGTTAGCTGTTCAGGCAGGAGCTTTTGGATTAACTTGTCAACGTTACTTGGCATTCGGCGTTTCTGTTTTAATAATGAATTTACTACCGTCTAATCCTCACGGGAACGGGCTCCTTTATGCTGGATTTAACCAGGATCACGGTAAGAAGCGCTGCTATCCCCCCCCCCCCATTTCACCCTAATGGGAATTGGCAGCGTCGTGGATGCTAAGCTAACGTTGCTAACCTAGAGCGTAAATTACACAAACATTATCTAATAACACCAGTTTTACACTGTCCGGGCTTGTTGTTATGTAACGTTAGCGACACTTCGAGCTTTAACTCGAACTGACTGTTAACTTCACGTTAGCTTTAGCCGCCTAGCTTGACGTAGCTAGCCAACTACAGCTAACGTGAACTTAACCTTTTTGTTGTCAGGTAACACATTTACCGACCTAACATTAGCTGGTTAGCTGACTTGCCATGGGTTGATAAGTTAGACACAGACACGATTTAAGCACTCAAACGAGGACGTTGCATAGATAGCAACTGACGCAGGACAACTTAACTTAAAGCTAACGCTAGCTGCGTTTCATGAATCGTGCCTAGGTTAGCATGAGCTAGGTAACGGCTTGCTAAGCTAAGTTTGACAGTTACTGTCTTGTTAATATTCTTAAAGATACGTTCATTCACTTTGAAGTTAGCGAGTTTTAAGAAGTAAACATATTAATTTGTGTTAATATGTCAATTAAAATCCTCAAAACCGTTTAAATGTCTTCGCTCCCCACCCACACACACATTTACACACAGGCCGTAAAGTATTCTTCTTAACACCATGTAATGAAACTAGCTGAAGGTAACTCAGTGTGACATGTACAGTAAAGTAATGCTGCAGTGTTTGAAGACCCCTTTAAGAAACCAGTTATGACACGATCATGGCGCGGTGTGTCAGTTTTATGAAGGTTAATATTTGTCTCATGCTCTGTGTTTGTTCATGGCTCTCTCTCTCTCTTATCACTGTACCAGTCAGGCCAGTTGGTCCAACTCACGTGAGCTGCTTCTATTGGAAGAAGAATGTATACTTTAATAATGCCTCGAGGGGAGATTTCATATTTCACATACACATGAGAGTGCCTCATTGGGTGACCCCCTGAGCAGTTCTCCAGTCACAGTGTTATGCTCAGGCGATGATACGACTATAACTGTTGAGTACTGATCTCTGTACTCTGTGATGGATTTCTGATGAGTTTAATGTTTGTGTGTCTCTGTAGGATGCTTCGCCTGTGGAATGGAGAATGGATTCCGTGTCTACAACACAGATCCTCTTAAGGAGAAGGAGAAACAAGGTACGGACCAGTGCAGACATCAACGTTTACAATTGGGAGGGAGCTTGCTTTTAAGTTGGTCACACGTTTTGTTCATGTATGATTTATTTATTGGGATAGTTTGGATGTATGTACTTAGGCATAGTCAGAGTGTTACCTACAGTAGACAGCAGTCAGTGTGTCCCCAGAAGCAAAGCTATGTACTGCTGAGGACAGGGTCAGCAGAAAAACGGACTGTCACCTTTTCTTTGGCACAGACTGAAGAAATTCCTGTATTAAAGTATTCCTTTAATTTACTTGCACTGATGCATGATACAATCTGTATAAATAGTGCAGCGTTGTTTCCACCTCAAACTGTAATAACAGAGGAATGCTCTGTGGTTGACAGCTAATTTGAAGTCCTCGTTCAGGCAACTCCGCTGCACGAACAAAGTATTGCGTCAGAATGGCAGCTGCTTTAAAAATGCAGGGATAGAAGAGGAAGTTTCCCTCTCAATGAAGACCGAAAATGTGACTCAAAGATGTGGCACATGACCTCCTGCAGAGTTCCTTCTCTAACCTCTTAGATTAAACCAGGAGCTGACCCAGGTCCTCATTCACAGGACTCAGAGCAGTCATTCGTCTTCCTTTATTCTCTGCTGATCCACCTGCAGTTCTTCCGATGACAGTCTTTGCAGCACGTAGCAGTTCTCTGTCCTGCTGACGTTATGTGTGCTGTACATGGAGGCGGGTTGTGGACGGGGGGGTACAGTCTCATTGTGAGGAATGCAGAGGATTTCTTGCCATTGTGCTCTGTTGTAGTGAACTGAGCCACTAGAGATGAGTAAGCAGGAATGATTAGCAGCAGTGTGCCAACATTGTTTGAAGAACAGTTTACAGTAGAGTCGTGGTGATGATGAAGGGCTGCATGCTTCTCTTACACTTGCTATTACTGATGTTTAATACCAATGATGTTGACTTTCAGAGTTCCTGGAGGGTGGGGTTGGCCACGTGGAGATGCTGTTTAGGTGTAACTATTTGGCACTAGTGGGCGGAGGAAAGAAACCCAAGTACCCAACTAACAAAGGTATGTTTGTCTGTTCGACATGAGCGGTGTTGTTGTACTGGACTTCCAGCAGGCCTCTGTTCTGTCAGATGAGGCCTTGTAATTCAGTTTTTAGGTTGCATTCTGAATAACAGTGAGTTCAGTTTCCTCAAAAATGACTTAAGAAGTAGGGTAGCAAAATTCCAGGAATTTTCAGTTGGGGGAAATATATTTTAGTATAGTCCTGACTAAATGAACCAGATGTCATGCTGGTCCACTTGAATGTCTGCTATTCCTCATTCACATGCACCTAGCACACTGCTTACTGCAGGTCTATTGATACATAATATTGTTCAATAAAATAATTCAAACTTGATAAAGTTCTACTTACAAATAAATCTGCTAAAAGTTTTTTAAATTGTTTTATTTTGAATGGATGTCTGTTTATAACAAAACAAAATGTTTATATTTATCTTTGGATATGATACCGTTTGTTTAAATTACCCCCAATTTCCTGTTAATTCCCATTAATTTCCATAATTCCCACACAATGTACCTACAGTTTATTTTATCAAAGAACTTCAATGAATGAATCATTTTTGGTCATCCATTAAGGCTGCATGTTCAGTCATTGATTGATTGAACATTGATTTATTTCATATGCTGGGAAGCACTAAGACATCTGATGTGATAATAAATGATTCTGGGTCGTATCATGATGGCTATTAATGGATATCAAATTGTGTTCTATGTGATATTAAAGCCTTTACATTGAACTTGAAACGTTAATGCATTTTAGTCATGTGACTGTTGAATAGTAATCTTATTTGGTCTGATATGGATCTTTCTGCTGCTGCAGTGATGATCTGGGATGACCTAAAGAAGAAGACAGTTATTGAGATCGAGTTCTCAACAGAAGTCAAAGCAGTGAAGCTTCGACGTGACAGGTAGGAAACCGGAATGAACTGTTTAAAGCTGATTCACGTGCTCAGGCGTCAAATTCATTTATTTTATAATTTGTGACAGTTGCAAACTGAAATTTTGTGCAGTGCATGAGTGAGCAGATTGGAGGTTCCTCTTGATCACACAGCAGGAGTGTGGGCATGAAGCAGCGTTTTTCAGTGCTATCTGTTCTCTCTCGAATTGATCGCTCGTTCATTGTCAGTCGAGCAGCTTCTGGTTTGATCACTGGAAGTGTCAGATTAGTGCTCCACGTGAATGCTGCTTGAGTAGATCTTTGGACCTTTTTTTAATCTTTAACGTCGGTGTTGGTTCTCCCTTTTGTTCTCAGAATTGTGGTGGTCCTGGACTCAATGATCAAAGTCTTCACCTTTACCCACAACCCCCATCAGCTGCATGTGTTTGAGACCTGCTACAACCCCAAAGGTCAGTCTGCACTGTTGAAGCTCTGAGACTGAGACAGCATAATGAAGCATCTTTTTAAACCAGTTCAATTATAATCCCCAAATCTCCACAGAATGCTGCAGCCATAAGCAGCATGTCTCTAAATGTGACACAGCTTCATAACCAGCCTCTTCTCCTGTTCGCCTCAGGTCTGTGCGTGCTGTGTCCCAACAGCAACAACTCTCTGTTGGCATTCCCCGGGACTCACTCGGGCCATGTGCAGATAGTGGACCTGGCCAACACAGAGAAGCCTCCGGTTGATATCCCCGCCCATGAGGGGGCGCTGTGCTGCATCGCTCTGAACCTTCAGGGCACGAGAATAGCTACGGCGTCGGAGAAAGTAAGCCGTGCTGGTGAACACTTCTTCCTCAGTTGTTGTGAAGTTTGTTTTTGTGTTTGCCAACTCATCCACGTTGTGTCTCCACAGGGGACTCTCATTAGAATTTTCGACACATCTGCGGGTCAGCTCATACAGGAGCTGAGACGAGGCTCTCAGACGGCTAACATTTACTGGTGAGCATTGAGCAACGATGCCGTTCACATCTTTACTCAACGGCAGTGCAACAACTGTCCTTGTGTTCATGACAGAAGAGAGAACTGAAGCAGGCTGCATGCTGAGTTCATCTCGTTTGCTCTTCAAAACCTTCCACAATCACACACAGTATATAGACCGGCTGTAGCGGCACTGTCACTTGCTTCATTAGACATGGAAAGTTAGACCACGGTCTAACAGCTCCACTCCATCTCCTCCTCCTCTTCACTCTGTAGGTTGTGTTAGACTGCTTTCTTGCACAGTCACTGAGTGTGGTGATGTAATGCCACTACAGGAAGTCTTTATATGGTGACCTCATGAAAAGTTAATGCAACACTGCATGTTTTTCATATTCTAGTATGTCTGAGATTGAGAGGAGCAGGGGTAATGGATGACAGGACTAGTATTTGCTCTGGCAGCGCTGCAGTTTCTCGTCAGGCTTTGAAGTCGTCACATCAGTTCAATTAAATCCCATTCATTTCATCACCTCAGCCCGTCAGCAGATCCAGGACTGTTTGAACACTGACAGAATAAAAAGTGCAAATGGTGGAACTGCAGCTAAAACTCAGTGAAATAAAAATAGATGCGATAAGACTGAAGAAAGCGGCATTAAAACCATGACAACAGCAGTTACAGCGTCTTCAGCTCTTTACAGCACAACACATAAAAGAAGAGAGCGACATAAAAGCTGCTTTGCTGAGAATGTTAAACAATAAAAGTCAATTACAAGCTCAGTTTAAGGCCTGTTCTTCACAGGATACAACATTTCAGTGGTCAGCATGGTGTAACGTGTTTCTGCACTGTAAACACTAAAAACTTCTCTAGTTGCTAGCCAAGTTCCAGTTTAGCCCTCCGCTAACTTCAATATGGGATCAAATTATTCTCAGCTTTAAAAAAAAGTTGTTGGCCTGTAGGAATCAAATTCTGATAGTGAAACAAGTCGATTTGGTTGTGACACTGAACAACAGTTATCCACTGTTTTACAACTTGCTCTGGAAGACCGCTACAGTTAGGGTCACATGACTAACCGAGCTGGACATATTTTTTCACTCAAAATGGACTTGTGGTCTATTTAATGGCAATCCCATAATTCTGTAGTTGTTATAGAAACATGTGTTGACAGTTTATTATAAAAGGGTGAAAAGGAGCATTATGAAGACGTCAGTCACAAAACGTCGGAACTTATTTTATCTCGTGTTCCTGTGTTGATCTGATTGGGTTCGTTAGCATGAGCTCATCAAGCTGGTAGTGTTCTTCTCATTGTTTCCATCTGCTCTGTTTCAGCATTAATTTCAACCAGGACGCGTCCCTCATCTGCGTGTCCAGTGATCACGGCACAGTGCACATCTTCGCTGCAGAGGACCCCAAAAGAAACAAACAGTCGAGGTTGGTCTGTCTTCTGCATGACGAAAAGTCCAGAGCTCCGTCTGGATTAAGATCAATCCAAAAACTAAATGTTGACACGGAAAGTGAATTGGACTCTGTGATCTGAACGATGGTGTCCTTCTCTCTGCAGTTTGGCATCGGCCAGCTTTCTTCCCAAATACTTCAGCTCCAAGTGGAGCTTCTCCAAGTTCCAGGTCCCCTCAGGCTCTCCCTGTGTGTGCGCCTTTGGAACGGAGCCTAACGCCGTCATAGGTGAGTTCAGGACACGGCGTGCAGCTCAGCCTCATCCTGTCACTCATGCAGATCAGACTCAGGCGGGGTCACACAGAACACACACTTGCTCGTATGAGGGTTAACAGGATTTCTGCAGGTCATGTGACATTTAAAGGATCATCCTGATTTTATCATATTTCCCATGGGTTGTTGAAAGTTTGTGACTTGGGGAGGGAATTATATATAATATATATAGATGTAGATATATAATCTACATATAATTTAGATTATATATCTACATTCCACCAGTCTTCATTCTAAAAACTGTATGTCCACATAATTATCAATTTCCACAGGGTTGCCCGGCTGAACGGTATTTCTGTGCGAGAAAACTAAAGTGTTTTGTTTTTGTCAAAATGAAAGCGGATCAGTCGAGGCCTTCAAATCTAGAAATATCATTTGGTAGCTGCAGGTCTAACAGACAGGGCCGGTCCTAGCTATGGGCAATGTGGGCGGCCGCCCAGGGCGCATTCTCCGTGGGGGGCGCACGAACGCCCGAAAAAGCAAAAAACCTCGGTAATTTTCGATACCGCTCATTAAGTTAGCGGAGCGGGCGCCCCGGGAGCGGGGTGTTGGCAAGGCAGAGGGGGGCGTCGGACAGACCGATGGGGGCGCACGGCGCATCCAGGGGCGCACTGGCGGCCATGAGGGCGCACGGGAAAATGTTCGCCTCGGGGGGGGGGCGGGGTTCGCCCAGGGCGCAAATGTGGCCAGGACCGGCGCTGCTAACAGAGCACATGTACTGTTACTGTGAGCATGAACAGAAGAGGTATGACAGTCATCTTAAAGCTACACATATGCACCATAACATGAAATACAGAATTCAGTTTTGTATGTCTGGCCCGAGTGTGCTGACTGTCCGTGTTCTGCTCTTGTTTCTCCACCATGCAGCCATTTGTGCTGACGGCAGCTACTACAAGTTCCTGTTTAACCAGAAAGGGGAGTGTTCCAGAGACGTGTACGCCCAGTTCCTGGAGATGACCGACGAGAAAATATGACCTTTGACCCCCCTCTGGAAACTCGCTACTACACAGCCTGTTTTCTTCTTTCCTTTCTTTCCTTTTTTATGTTGGAGGAGGCAGGAGAAGTCCCTCGTCGCACTTCTTATCTTGACAGACTCTGTTGAAAAGAGCATCAGGTGAAGGGAGGACAAAGAAAGAGAAGCACAGACTCGCAGCAAACACAAACACATGGCAGCACCAACAGGGATGCAGACTTTTGTCTCTCGTGGTCTCCTGAGGATTGTCCCCGGACAGAGGGACACAGATGCCGACTTGACTCCCAAACCAAACACTAGACAAAAGAGGGAAAGTTCTTATTTTTCTTTGAACGGACAACATTCCGCTTTTTAAGACGTCTTCCGAGGAATTTACACAGAATGGCTATTTTTACTGGCATAGATGCTTCTGATAGTTAGACGGATTGAAAATATTGAGATTTTTGTCAACTAACACCACCTAACCTAACTATAGGGCGTGCCTCGAGACTGGAGAGAATCTGTATGTGTGCACATATTACTGTTGTCATATATACATAAGTGTGTTTGTGTATATACCAGTGTACCATATTAGGTGTTCACAAAGCAGAATCAGAAAGAAGCAAATCTATTTTTCCCACATCTGTCTTCACAGTAACATCTGGAACAGACTCTGATCCTGCATTGTGAAGCGTCACCTT
This sequence comes from Larimichthys crocea, assembly GCF_000972845.2. Taxonomy (NCBI): domain Eukaryota; kingdom Metazoa; phylum Chordata; class Actinopteri; family Sciaenidae; genus Larimichthys; species Larimichthys crocea. Next base: position 2,647,974 of record NC_040026.1, read on the forward strand.
TAGTATTACTAGATTTTCTTCTATTCACTGTATAAACAGCGCGCCAGACTGAACTAACTACATAGAACTGTACAGAATAGTAGCAGAATATTTTTGTTTGTTTCACTTCCTTTTTTTCCCCATACATTGTGCAATATGTTTTTTGTTAAGACCTTGCGAACATTGAGTGTTTGTTGTTTCTACCTGACTGAGGAAGCTTAAAGAAATAGTTTGTTTGGGAAATACGTTTATTTGCTTTCTTGTAGAGAGTTAGACAAAAAGACTGATACCACTCTCATGTTTGTATGCTAAATATGAGCTAGCAGTAGCTTAGCATTATTACTGGAAACAGCTAGCCTGGCTAGGTAACAAAATTCATCAGTCAGTTCCTCTAAAGCTTTGGTCGATTTATTTTTGTAGCTGGCAACAGTGACTGCTGAAGGTTTGATATGATGTGTTAATTGGTTGGAGCCAGGTTAACATCTCACCCCGTGTTTCCAGTCTTTATGCTATGCTATGCTAAGCTAACCAGCTGCTCAGCCTCAGCTTCATATTTATTTACAGAGTGGTGTCCATCTTCTCATCTAGAAAGCAATGAAGTGTAGTTCCCAAAACTGTTTCTTTCAGAGTTTTGGAGAGTTGGTTTTTTAACAGGAAAGCTCGAGAGCCAAACACACACGGCTTCCATCTTTAATCACAAAAATCGAATTTGGATGATTTTTTCTTCTTTTTAAAGATAGTGTGAACACGGTTCAAGGCTGCACTTCACATTAAATGTGAATACATCGTCAGCCCAGTACAATTGAACAAGAATTCTTCTCAAAGGTGATTGGTTGCGCCACATTCTTTTCGTCAGCCAGTGTAGCTCTCCAGTCACGGCTGCCTAGTACCTTTTTGTCTAAATCCTGACAACACTCGTAACTTTGAGTGTCGCTTTATGTCTCATACATCTTCGTAAACTGCTTCACCCCTAACAGCATCGATCCATTCAGCTAATGCAAATCAGGGACTCTGAAGTGCTTTGTTGAAGCCTGTGGCCAATAAACAGAAGACGTGTTCAGCGTGGATCCACCACAGTGGAACATGTGGATAAGCAGAATTATATTATTGTAAAATTAAATATTACTGTGTTTTTCATTTGTCATGTTAATCGACAGCAGTTTGTTGATTCAGTAGAAAAGCATTTCATTTCCGTTGCTTTCTGCATCCGATTGTACATTCGCAGGTGTCACTGTTGAACATAAACACAGCACATGGTGGTCACTGACCACCGTAGGGACACTGCACAAACTGAAAAAGCCAACTTGTTTCTGAGACACTCAGAATGATTGTAAAACCTGCATTTAAATTTGTGAATAAAAATGTAACATCTGCTTTTACAGTTAAACTTTATTGTTTGTTTATTGGTTGTTTTATGCCTTTTCATAATGTCAACTGTAGCCTCTCCACGGTATTGAACCTGAATTTCATGTCATTTGCAGTGGGGCTTAAGGGCCCCGTAAACATTTTACAGTATCTTAAAGTCCAACTGAAATGAAATGTCATGTTTTGTCCACTCCAGCATACATTCTGATTCACAGCTTTCTCCTTTGAGAAAAAACATCTGAAGGCAAATGAGAATTTTATGTGTTTTGGTCTTCCTTCCCGGCTTTGCCATACACCGACAGAATACCAATCCAGTCTCCATCTGCGTGAAGGGATACCTTATTTCAATTCAACCAATCAAATCTCGGAAGAAGCAATAACGTCAGTGTTCTATCACAGGGAGAGCAGTCACTCGAACTTAACACCCTACTACACAGGAGCTTAGCTTTCTGTAGAAGTCTCTTTTTTTTTAATCGAACTAACAGACATCTGAACACGTCCATGATGTTATCCATAGATTTCTGCCGGGTTGTTGTAAGGCTCAGTGTGATACTCTGGCCACGCCTATTTGACAGCCACCTACCAAATAATCTAAATAAATACATTTAAAAAAGGGCAAAGACATGGACTGTCGGTGGAGCTGAGGACAGCTGAATGAAGTCTGGTTGCTCAAACCTCCTTATCTGGACAGAAGTCCAGTTGTGTGTCTACATGTGAAGTTGGTTTGATTCTTCTTCCTTATTTCAAAGGAAGCCTTGTTTATAAGGGTTCAGTATGCTTCAGGTCATACGCATTGTCCAACCACAAAGTGTTTAAACCTGTTCACATCATGTGAAGGGGGTGAGGTAAGCCTCTCTAAACCAATTCCATCATTCTTTGTGCAGCCAAAAAAGGAGAGCTTGTCCAAAAGTCTTTTGTTACCATTCATTTGATTTGTTGATTCTCAAAACGCCAGCCATTCCCATTTGATGTGATCTTTCAAATGTGGAACCAATATGAAGACTTTTCACTCCCAATAATCAACAGTTCGTATGAAGCAGGGATGCACTGACCTTACATGTTGCATCAATATTTGGACTGATAGTGACATTATTAAATAGATCATTTACGAGCCATGTTATAGTCGAGACAGCACAAATCCAGTGTCATTCAGTCACGGCAGGCAAATAATCCCAAAGATTACCACGCAGTGAGAAGTACAGGTTGGAGTTGAGTTCAGGTGTTAGAACGGACATTTTTCACGGCACACACTTTGACTCGTCACAGTGGGATAAACAAAAGTGAAACAAGTTCACAAACAGTGGCTCAGATCCATTTACGGGAAAACAAATGACCACTCCATATGTGGACGTGCAGTCAGTGTTGAAATGTAGTAAGTTGAAGGACACTTTGGCATGCAGACTGGAAGACTCGTCTGATTAGTGGACGCTCTACATTCTAAGCCACATCCACTAGTGATTGGAGTTCACGATGGAAGAGCTACAGATGGTTTCAGCTCGGAACTTACATGTAGGCGCTGCCAGCAAGCCTTTGCGAGCCGCCATTTCTCGGTCAATATAGCATGCAATGAGGAAGCTGTAGCATCGATTACCTACATTTACCATCAACACATGGAAACTTTTCCTTTAAGTGTCTCAGTAAGTCAGGACAGTGAGCCAACATACCAGACTTCCTGGAAGCGGCTCACCTAAACAGAATGCAGTTGTTTACTGTTTTAATATTACACATGCTTTTCCTGTTATGACAAGGCAAACTGTGTGCCGTGAAAAAGGTTTATTGGTGTCCAAGTTGGATTGTTGCATCCCCGCTGAACCCTTTAGACACTCCTCTGATCAGCTCCAGTGCTGGAAATAAGTAAGTCAAGCTGTTTTTGTCCCTAAAGGAAGCCGATGCTGTTCAAAAAGGAAGCAATCCACCCTCGTGGTACACACACTTCCTCTGAACGGTCTGACCAAACTGTGTGGAATGCATCCTCCTGAACGAAACTCGAGCAGCGTGCTCGCCCTGCATTCCAGATGTGAACGAGAAAAGAAACGAGTCGTCACGCAGGCAGATTTGGAGTTTGCATTCGCCCGGCAGAGGAGGCTTTTTACTCAAAAGAAATACAAACTAAGAGGTTATGTGTTTTAAATAACTTTAGTAAAAAAAAAAAAAAAAAAAAAAAAAAAGCATTTACCCACTGAAGCAGAACAAACACCTATCACTTGTTTTCTTGTTTTTCCTTGTGTAACATAGAATACAATCTGAAGAGACTGTTTTTAGTAGCCCGAACAGAATGAAATAATCAAGCAAAAAGAGACTGCCAACTTCAACACAGGTAAGGTAACAGACACAGCCCATGATGACGGGTGAGGGAGAAATGAAAATACAAAAAGGAAAACAACTAAAGAGGGTTTAAGTGCAGCACTGGTCAGAATCATAAAGCGTAGATTCAGTCTAAATTTTCTTCAGTTCCATATTCAGATAATCTGCTCAAGTACATTGTCTCTAGATCCGTAACATGCAAGCTCGATGAAGCATATGGTCAAATACGCATGGGAATATACTTTTTTTTTTTTTTTTTTTTTTTTTTTTTTTTTTTTTTTTTTTTTTTTTTTTATCTCATAGGATATTTGTAAAATATGAAAAAATCTGTAGATGTACAGTGATAAAGAAATTTCATTTGTGTGTGAATGAGCAGAAAAAAGAACATCCACTCCATAGATAGTGTTTTCTTTCAAAGGAAAAAAAAATAAAATAAGGAGACTACATTCATTTCACTGAACAAAGAGTCCACATACAAAAAAAAAACAAACAAAACAAAAAAAAGAAGTTCCCAAAATATCATGTGATGTTTAAATGTTCTTAAAGACCCCACTTATAGCTTTTAGTTATCTTAATTATTACTAGATAGTATCTGTGCCTTGGGAAACGGAGAAACACTCAAAAAAGATCCAAAGATACACTTGTACAACAGAATACTGCATATCTACTCACGACTGGGTTAGGTAGGTCGACACGGAGGCTAGCTGCCGAAGATGGGAATGTCCACATGTACGTACACACACTTCCCTTTGCGGAATACACTACTGGTGATTTCACTTGGTTGCTTTTTTTTTTTTTCCTACCCGACACGGTTTAAGCGCTTGTCTGTCTGTAATGCTACCAGGATGAGGCTCCTTTCCATCTTTGTCCCTGTGAAGTCATTTCTGATCTGGAAAAAATCTGGATTTTTTTTAAATCGGTTTCTCTTTCCTGTGCTTCTTTCTCGCTGTCTGGGTCTCAAACCTTGGGCTGGGGGTGGGGGGGTGGGAGGGGGTTCACAGTCAGCAACAGCAACTCTCCGTTTTTTCAATTTGGTCTTTAGTTTTTGCATCGTATTTCGTGGTCTTAAATATATGGAAGAGGGGCTTGAGGGAGGTTGAGGAGGTTTTGAACATTCTATAGTCCCGCAGGTGTTTTCCACGTTCTCTTCTCTTTTTGGCACCTTGGAGTAGATGATAACCGGGCAGGATGGATGGGTGTGAGTGAGGAAAGGTGGGGTGAGGCTCAATGTGTTACAGGAGAGCAGGGGTCAGGACACAGATCGGGTGGGAGGCTACTTGTCGCCGTTCTGTTCACTGACCCCTCCTTCTCCGGCTCTGTCCGTGGTGCCGTTGTTGTTAGTGGCGTTGTTGTTGTTGGTGGTTGCCGCTCCGCCCTGCTCTTCCTCCTCTGTTTTCACCCTCTTGGAGTCGGGTTGGTCTTGCAGTTCCCCGTTCTGCCTCTTGGTAGGGAGGGACGCCGAGGCTGAGGCGTGGGCCGCCAGGAGGTGAAGAGGGTTCGCGACGGCTGGTAGAGAAAACAGAGGGTTTATTCAAAAGTGTTATTACTGTACGGAGTGTGCCAAAATGATCCGTCCAAAAATTGGTAGACTGATAAAATGATGAAATTAACTGGTTAATTAAACTAATCGTCACATCACTTTAAGAAAGAATGTCAAACATTTTGTGGTTCTGAGTTCTCAAAAGTGACCATGTGACGCGTTTAATAAAATACATGATATTAAGCTCAGTGGCGCTGGTCAAAAGAAGACATCATGTAGAGCTGAGCGAAACTCAAATGACATTTTTTCAGGATTCTGTGACATTTTATGGATGATTACTACAAACAGCTGAAAGCATGCACAGTCTGGGTTTGTTTTCAGCCAGAGTGATAACTGATAGTATTCTGCTTCTCGTGGCCGATACCAGTAAGATGACTAATAATTTCACGTTTTTGTGCTTTAAAAATAAGTTCATAATCTGTAGTTCTTGCATACCTGAGGGCAGGAAAGAGTGACAATTTACTGTTCCATAGATCTGATCTAACAAAATAAGACATCATTAATAGAAGAACATTATTGACTGATAATTTAATTTAATTAACAGAACAACAAAAAATAAAAATATCCCCTCATCAGCCCTGATATGTTATGCATGCCTACCAGAAATGCTATAGACAGATGTACTGGATCAAGAGATCTTCAATAATTAGTGTCTGAGTAGCGAACTGTGAGTGGGATTTTTTTTTTTCCTTTCATAAGAATTTATACAAAAAATAATCAATAGTAAAATTCAGTCAAATTAACAAACGAGAACAATAATTCTTAGTTGCGGTCTTAAAGGGCTAAAACAAAAAGTGAAATTCAAAGAACAGAACAGAACGAGGAAATAGAATTGGCAAACTGAATATAACTTTTTTTATTTTGATCATATAAATAATTTTTAATTTAAATCCAAATGTAATCCACATGCATGCACGTGAGCATGTGGCTGATGCGATTTACTCAACTGTTATTGGAGCAGAGCAAAAAGGGGTGGGACTTACAAAGATCAATTATTGCAAAGAAGCATCGCAATATAGCAACAAGTGCATACAAACAATGCAGATTTTAGCTTTACAAATGTTTTATGGGGATGAATTTAACATGGATACACAAAATGTGTTTTGGTATTAAAAAAAAATGTTTTAAAGAGATGGCTGCTGGGAGAGCAGAGAGCATAGACTCTTTAAATGGGCCTCCATTGTTCTGACACCTGTGCAATTGTCTTAGTTGCAGTGTGTGTGTGTGTGTGTGTGTGTGTGTGTGTGTGTGTGTGCGCGCTTCACCTGTGCTAGCAGCAGTACCGATGGGCACCAGATGGGTCCCGTTTTGTGTGATGGCCTTTATTGGGAGCTGGTGCTGACCGAGCGGGGCTTGCACGATGGTAACTGTTGTCAGAGGAGCAGCCTGGGAGCTCTGGATGATGCGACTGACTCCACCTATAGACGAGGCTGTGATGGATGGGACCGGCTCCACTTTGACTGCAAACAGAGGAAAAACTGACATCAGAACCAGTTCATACATACAGTCACCACATTATAATGAACCACTTCATAGGCTGTCACCTTTGATCTCTTGGTGCTCTCCACCTCCATTCTCCTGAGGTTCTGTGCTCACTGTAGCAGCAGGCTGTGCGGCAACAGTTGCCATAGTGACGGCTGGGATCTGGTGGACGACGTGAACTGTCTGCATGACCGGGGCCGAGCTAACTGACGTCGTTACTATGGCTGGTGTCGCCATGGCGTAGGTCACAGGCTTCATGGTCGTTTGAGGCATCTGGCGCTGCACGGCGATCAATACTGGCTGGTTGTTGAGGGGGGAGCCTATCAGAGGGCAGGGCTACAGGTTACTAACAAACTCTTCACTGTCACACTAATTTAGCAAATGGGACAGAATCAGATGTTTTACCAGGGGAGTTCTGTGTGAAGCGGGCCTCTTGGATGACAGCAAGTTTAGGCTGGACTGTAGTGGTTTGGGTGGGGGCTGGTGGCGGGGTTGGCTCTGGCTCCATGGGCACTGGGGATCCCTCTCTGGACAGGCTGTCTGGGGTCTGGACCCCACTGGAGTGGGCAGACAGTGCCCCTGTGTGGTTGGGAGAAGCTGGAGCGCTCCTGGAAGCGGATCAGAAACAAGGTTGATTGACGTTTAATGTAGCACACACTAAAAACACCACTTTGAGGAAACACACTCCTGTCTGGGTTGAAGTGTTCTTTACCTGGAGGAGAGAGGTCCCACAGGGGTCCTGAAGCAGGGCACTCCCCTGGGCCTGCGCTTCCTGAAGGCTTGCTCTATCAGCTTGCCCTCAGAGGCGGGGTCGATCCTCCAGAAGGAGCCTTTGCCCGGCTCCTCCTGTGAGCGGGCCACTTTGATGAAGTACCGGTTCAGGGACAGGTTGTGGCGAATCGAGTTCTATAAACACAAATACAGACACGCAGAGTGTTAGTAAAACACAACAGTGTCAGTTGTATAGTGTTCATGTTCATGCACAAGGAGGTGTGCAAATGTGTCCGCAGTAGGCCTGTCTGTTATTTTTCTAGTGTGAACCACTAAACAACAAGTAGAGCTTCCAGGTCTGTGAAGTCCAGCCCATGAGAAGTGTTTTAAACCTGCATTCTTTCTAATGGCCAGCAGGGGGCTGCACCATTGGCTCCAACAAAAAGGTCTGAAAGTATTGAGTCTTATGGAGAAATGAACCTTCTTCTCACTGTATTTATGAGTTTAGATTAGAGCGAAACAAACGATAAAACCGGATATGCTTTAGGGTGTGGCTACCTTATGATTGAGTCATTCCTCAACACGCCAGGCTCACAAAACTCAGACCAAACTGTCAAACTAGGCAGTGCTGATTAAATATGAATCCAGATTCTGTCACTGCATTGATCATTTCATCATGTCAAGCTGGAATACGACAACGATTTTTCCTGCTTGAAGATGGAGTCAAAACCAAGCACAGCCCAACTCACAGCTCCACACTCCCATCCTAATATGGTCACTTCTGGCTCCAAAAAAACAATATGGCAACATCCAGAATGCCAGACTGGAGGCTTGAGAATAGTTGTCCACAAAGCAATGGGTGATGTGAGAGTGGATGCAGTAAAAAGCTGATCAGCGTGTCGTCTGGATTCTGGAGACATCCTTGAGCACCAGCTTTAGGTCAAGATGAGCATCCACTGGGCGACACCCGAGTTACTGACACATGTTGGACCAATTCACAGGACAGCTGTCACACTGTTAGCAGAGACTCCAGCCTGCAGTGCAGTTCCATACGTTTTTAGAGCTAAACCATTATTGATTCATCAACAGACAAATGAAAAAGGACCACAGTGATATCTTCAAATTCATCCCAAGACCCAACGCTTGATATAATAAGAGAGAGAGAGAGCTGTAAAATGCTCATAGTTCAGCCAACATTCATCATGTGTGTTATACGTGGACAACTTATTAATTATAAAAGAATCAATGTTAAATTTAATCTGATGTCAGATACCTGATCGATTCATTTCAGCACTGTGGGCGTCGCCTTCCTCCATTCACATTTTTAACATTTACAATGACAAATGACAGCAGAGACACCCGATCCTACTGTTCTGTCTGAGAGAGTCAGGGTTCCAACAGCTCCTTAAACATCACATTCAAGGACTATTTGAGGACTTTCCAGGCCCTATAATTCACTCAAAATTCAAGGACTCCACATGGATCAAGGTTAATTACTGTTACACCGCTGATAGACTGCATAACCGGGAGGAAGGCATATTTAGTAACATTAAGTGAAAAGAACTTGCACAAAATACATGAAATCAAGCACTTTCAATGACACATGTCTACTTTCAGAGACGTTCAAGGTCTTGTTTTTATTCCACGGACCCATGGGAACCATGGAGAGTAAATCAACTGACATACTGCAAGTATAAACAATGGTACTGAATAATGAAGACTCTGACCTGCCAGCCTTTATCAGCTGTTCTGTAGTAGGGGTAGTTCTTGGTGATGTGGGTGTATATTCCATTCAGCGTTAGCTGTTTATCCGGGGCCATGGTGATAGCTTGGACTATTAGCTGTGCATACGAATATGGAGGTTTGGAGTCGTCCTGTGGAGAATAACAGACAGTATCATTCATGTGCTGTCAGGAGGAAATTTGTTTGGTAATAAAATACAAGGCAAGCTTAAGTTTGTTCACGTCGTACATAGCATGAATACACACACAGACTCAGACTTAGCAAAGTCCAACCCGGTCCTGTGCTCCAAAGTCTATGTTGCTGTGAGCGTTGGGCAATTTTTAGACTTCAATCAGTAACCAGGGATGTTCACAGAGCTCAGACACCAACAGGAATCCTCTGAGATTCTCTTAAGTCTCTGAAGGAGGGTGCATGATGAAAGAGATTTCGTCATGCACCCTACTTCGTTTGAGACATTTTTTTCAAGATGAAGCACACAAACTAACAGTACTTATCCACGTTTTCATTGCACAGTTCTCTGCTCCAGACTGCCCCGCTCTCACCTTTGGGCTGTCTTCACCTGAGGCTTCTTTGTCGTTTTCTGATTGGGAGTTGTCTCCTATTAGGTCAGAGGCCAGAACACGGCCTGTCCTATAGCTGGAGAGTCCCGCCCCCCGTGGACTCGATGGACAGGAGTTTGCCGCACTGTGAAAATGATGAAGAACATTTGGAATTAACGCCGGGTACACTGACAAGACACTTTCAATGACAACATTTAGACAACATTTCTGTGTATTGTACGCACCTGATGGTGCCTGTGGGTGAAGGCAGCGGGCTCATGAGGTGGGCGATGTTGTCAGGAATGTTGATGGTCAGTGGGGAAATTTGGGGTTGGACGGGCTTGACCGGTGATTCCGGCACGTTCCTTGGCTCCTTCTTGTCGTTGGACAGGGCTGTGAACGTTATCTTTATACTGGTGCTGGGGAACCGGAAACAACACCTGAGAACGAAAGAGAGATGAGCACAGACAGAAAAAAAATCATTAAACATGTGTTTAATGTTGATACATTTCCATTTAAAACAATGTCTGTCTACATTTGAGCACCAGGAAAACACTTATTACATGTCAGGGTACAGACAAACGTCCTGCCTGGCAACAAGCAGGTCAAGGAGGTCTAACTGAAGCCAAGAGAGGAGTGCAGCGATTTAGCCTCACACGGTTTAAATATGGACTTCCACCATGACCATTACATAACACCGTGTCCAACATGTCTAATTTATTATTAATAGGGTATATTTGGACTAGTTGCTGACAGCTTGAAATGACCCTCTTTGGCATGGTGACAATATTGACATTTCTTAACTAAACACTCAAATATGAGTTAGGATATCACAACAAGAACAACTCGGTGTGAGTTTGGCGGGTGTTACAACTGAAACTGACGGAGGCTGACAGGCAGACTGAACAGTGTAAACACACTGACCTAACCCTAACCTTAGCCGCTGAAACACTATACCACACACAAACATTGCGTTGTACTAAGTATATAACAATAATTAATAACCTCTGTCTCTGTGAATACATAAACAACAGCAGGTCACCTGTGCGAGCACGAGCACAACCTGTTAGCTGTTTTGCTAGCATGTTGGGTTCAAAAAGTTCACACGGACCAAACTCTGTTACATTTCGGCCATTTTAACGCTTCTTACTTCGCTACCGGTGAATTCAAACATTAGAAAACATGTACTGAGACTGTTTTTCATTTTTTTTATCAGCCGCTCTGAAATTCGGCGTGTGTGAAACGCTCGGGTAGATAAATAAACACAGCTAACTCAGCTCAAACATAACGCACTCGGGTAAATAGTGGACAGTGACGTCTGGCTGACGCCTGCTTGGTGGACTAAATGTATGCCGAATAAACCAGGTGGTCAAACCATTAACATAAGGCCCTGAGTCAAGCTAAATGAGTTTTTAGTATTTGGTAAAGAGCCACAGCACGGTTAGACTAGCGTGTTTTGGTATGGCGGTTTGGTGTGACGTTTTGGCCACACCAAACGAGCAGCACGTACCACACTTTGCTTGACACAACACGTGCGACATCGCTGCGGGACAACAAAACAATAACAACATACGAACCCAATAAATGCGCAGTTTTTTTTTATAGTCCAAGCAAAGCTTAAAAAAATATCAATCTTACATTCTTGGAAGCTGTAAAGGTGGAGCCCCTCTTCTCTGGAACACCCCATCAACAAACACCCCGTTTTTTCCGAGGCATCGGAGATAGAATTCCCCCGTGCCGGTGCCATCCTCTCCCGCGGTGAATATTTCGAGGTGTCGCCGGGAGATGAAGCTAGAGTGTCCCATGCTGACGTCCACCGAGCCCTGCGAGGAGTTCCGACCGATGGTGACCGACCTTTTCTTCATCAGATACTCGAATTCTCGGCCCTCCAGCCGGGCTACAGCCGACCCCGACATCGCGCTTACCACCGCCATCTTCAGAGGTATCTGCTGTAGATTTGGAGGTGTGTTTGAGACAGAAACGTAGAAGCGGCTGGCGGGATTGAAAAGGGGATAATTTTTGGTTTTGTGAAAAAAAAAGGGGGATCCAATTTTACACCGTGGAGAATTTGGCTAGGAACGTGCCAGACCGGGGACACAGCGGCTCCGACCCACCGCCGCGAAGAAGAGGAAAAAAGAGGAGCGGCGGCCAATCAAAAGCGGCCAAACGGACGGAAGTACTGCGATAGACAATCCTCTCAACCAATAGGAAACCGGTCTGGGTAGGCAGATGTGTGGTGTTTACCAATGACAACAATAATAAAAATAGCCGTAGAAAATCGAGCTCGGTTGCAGCGCAGGCTGACACGCAGATGGGTGGAGAGCTGTAAAAGGTGGCGCAGTGATTTAAAGGAGGGGATTTACTGTGGGCACAGCCACAGCAACAACATCTGCTCCACTTCTTCTGTAAACTGACCCACTCTGTTCACTCTGACACTGCTCCACATTCCCTGTCTCCTCTAAACTGACAGGACGTCATGAAACTAACCGTCTTGTTGGAATTATTATACTAAAAAGTCTTTTATATATGAAACCACCAAATGTGTATATCCACAGCTCTATATTTATAAGTAATGACGACTCTTTTTAGTTGGCCTTGGGCAACATTAGCACATTTTTTTTTGGCCACTTGGGGGCAGCAGAAACCCACTGTAAACAGTTCAGTGACATATTATCGCCTTATAAAGTTGATATAAACTTAGTAGCAATCCTGACGACCCAGAGCAGCTTTATCTTTTCTTCTTTTAGCTCTATGTTTGGTTTCAACCGAGTCCTCACAAATATCTGTCTCTTTTGCTGCTCCACTATGTTCAGATCTTTTCCACTGAAAACAGCTGCCTGCTGCTAGAAAGAAGCTGATGGGAGCAGTGGGAGTGAACCAAATCAGTAAATCTGTGAGCCTTAAGTCCAAAACAATGAACTGAAAGACCTGAAAAATGGCCTGTAGAGCTGAAGGGAGCTGCACAGTGTTATAGCGCAGAGTAAATGCAGGCTTGTATAGTATATACATGATGACTGATGTGCATCAGTCAGTAGTGTTCTGCGACTGATTTTTTTGTATGGCGAAGGCAATTACATAGTTGTCCAATTTTCTTGAGTGGATGGAGAAAGCAATATTTCACTCATATTCACTCTAATTATGTAGTTGTGTCACTCGTCTGTGGCTCTGTATTTATTGCTCTTCTGTTGATTTCATCTTTACGCCTAGAAATCAAGCAGTAGAAGTCACAAATATATTATTGCACTATTTTTAGGTGAAATATTATGTAAGTGTAGTGTCAGATGTTACTGTTTATAACACGGGGTGTTTATCCTCTGCTGGAGGGCTGCTTTTAAAAATGCAGGCATTAATTAAGAGTATACCCTTTTCATTTCAATAAGAAAAATATGCAAAAAAAAAAGGAGAAAGGGTCATATGAAGAGTTAACAAACGCTTCCATTTGATCAGAAGTTTTGAACACATTGTTCATTTCTTTCTGACTCTCCTTAAAGATGGTGTTACTCTCTGTTTATTGATCACTTACTAAAAGTAAATCACATTACAGACCCCTTTGATCATAAAAAGTCGTACAAATCAGTGACAAGTGAATAGAGAAACACAACAGATGCAGAGTCCTTACAGGTCACATGATTTGGTGATTATGAAAATGACATGAATCATATGCTTTGACCTTCACAGTCACCACGCAACCTAACTGAGCATCTACAGTATGAAAGTTAAGTTTTTATTGTTTGAAAATGTTTACTTGTTAATTTATTACTGTTTCTTTCCTTTATTATTATAACATGAGGTGTATTTGTCAGGGCCAAGATGTATGAAGTTCAAAATTATAATACAATCCTGTTTACTCTTATCCACGTTAGTTACTTCATTATATCCTTTCACTTTATTTTTATTTTTTAAACTTTTTTTATTTAATTTCACTATGATCTGCATTTTTATATGTGATAAATAAATTCTATTGAATATTTTGACAATGCTGTCCCCTCGCACTAGTTTTTTGTTTAATTTCAATTAAGAATAACCTTGCCACACACTCACCCATATACAGAATTTACATTGGTCAAAATATTCATAACAAATAGTTTGACATATATTTTAATGTATGAATGTAGATGTAAACATGGAGGGTCTTTAAATAAACCATAGTGACCATGTTAGGCTGCATGAATCCGGTTCCGTGCAGTCCAGACATCCGGTCAGCCAGAGTTTCCGTGCAGCGGGTTAGTTTACTAACTGTAGTACAGCAGCCACCACGCTGTGAGCTCAGTGCGTGCGTTTGTATGTGCGTGTGTGTGTGTGAGAGAGAGGAGACCGTGTTAAATAATGGATGTAAAGTCACTCACACTGTTGACGCTGGCACATCAGTGAAAACACATCAGTGCTAAGGAAACGTGCTGCACTGAGCAAGTCCATGCGCCATGCCACACGTGTACTCTGACGATGACGTAATCATATGTGAGCTACATTCAGGACTAACACAGTGTACGAACTGTACTGAATTATGGGCTGCTCTCTAGCTGCGTTTTTTGATTATGTAAAACAGACTTTTTCCCTCACTGACAAATTGGTTGTCTGTGGATCATATTTGAGGAATCTTCTGGCTGTTCCAAAGTCGAGGCTCAAAACTAAAGGTGACCGGGCGTTTGCCATCAGGGCCCCTCGACTTTGGAACGCCCTGCCTGAGGACACGAGGCTCGCAGAAGCAGGGAATTCTTTTAAGTCACTTCTTAAAACACATTTTTATACACTTGTTTATGTGATGTTTTTCTTTTTAACTTTTAACTTGGATTAAATCATTCTATTTCACTGTGTTTTATTTTATTTTTGTTATGTGGTTGTTTATGTAATTTATGCATTTCTTAACTTTATTTATTTTTTAGATTGCTTTTTATTGTCTTCTCGAGTATTTTGTTCGTGTTTGTCTGTCAAAGCACTTTGTAAGTGCTGTTTTTAAAGGTGCTATATAAATAAAGTTATTATTATTATTATTACAATTTGACAATCACAGAGATGTTACAGAGTGACATTGCAACTTTAGTGACATGACAGACAATCATGGCAACATTACCTCAACTCAAAGGGTCCTTGCTAGCTTTTTTTCAGACAATATAAACTTATTTTGTGGCCTTCAGTTTGTTTAGGTGGTCATATAAAATAGATTCTAACATGATGTATGATATCATTTTTAAAAAGAATGTATATAATATTGGTGTAATATAAAATAATCTTTCCATTTATCCATCCACCCATCAATCTATCTATTTCCATAACCGCTTATACTATATTATAGTTAACATAATTTTGTGAAACTAGCCTACTGTCACCTACCGGTCAAAATGAGCTCATGCTAAATGTGAATCATCTTTTTGTCTTAAGCCAGAAATACAACAGTATTCAAACAACAACACAACAGATCATTTTTCATTCATTGATTCTATTCAAAGGAAAATATTAAAAACAGAACAATTTAGTCAATAATCATTAAACATCAACTTTTTTTATTTAACTTATAAGGTCCAGTGTGTAGGATTTAGTCGCATCTAGTCTTGATGGTGGCCACAAAAAATGTGGAAGCCATATCTAGAGCCAGCTAGAAACATGGCAGGTCAACAAGAGGACCTGCAGTAGATATAAAAGTCTAATTCTACGCTGTGAGCCCAGATAAGTTGAATTTACTTTTAAAAAATTGAGGAAACTGATTGCCCTAAAAAAATTAAGTAATGTGTGATGAAAACTTGAGTTGCTGAGTTGTTTATTTTAAGTTCAGTACACTAAACACCAAGTTGATTTATCATTGTTCACAGCAAACAGTGAAAATAGTTAAAATAGTATTACAAAATGATATCTTGAACAGTGGTATTCCAAAATCTTCAGCGTTACACAGAGAGTTCATTTGTCAGGGTTTGAATTTTGGGTGCAAGCTCGCCCCTTCCCAGTTTAAGCATCATCTATTGAATAAGGTGGATGGTGTTTTTCATGCACTTGGAATAATACAAGTGCAAGGCAAAATCAGTCCAAATCTGCCCAGGGGACACAAAAGGCCTGTGGCAGGGTGGCCAGCTCCTCCATGACCACAATCCCATCCAAGATGATCCCAACTCTGGACACATTGAGCTGAGGATTTTCTTCTGTACAAATCCTTGTCAGTTACATCCTGACAGAGGAATAAACAGACAAGGAGACACTATCACGTCAGTTCACCAATGCTGTGTTATAAACAAAAAGTAAAAAGAACAATGCCATTTTTAAACTGACTTTTCATCATCCGCCATAACTGGATCCATACATTACAAGAGCTGTTTGAAAAACAGTGTACTAAACATGGTTGTGTAGCTCAGCACTGAGCTTACCCACTTTCAGTCCCAGTCAAGCTAAAACGTTCTGTAAAAACTACTTTAAGTACAGATGCAATTATTGACGTTGATAAAAATTCAAGATTAGTATTAGACCAGTAAGAATTTGTCTAAGTGTTCTTCTTTGTACAGTCTTCAGCAAAATAAAAAAGATGGTCCCTCCCTATGGTACCATCTATTTTGACAGACAGAAAAACAGAAGTGAGAATTCAAGATTTTGTATAGTGTTTTGATTAGTTGTAGTAGTAGTAGCAAATGGCATTCATTAATCAATCAATAAATAATGCACCTCTATCATTCACAACACAGTCAGTTACTTACAGAGCAGCTTTGAAGAAGGCAGAGGGATCATCCCAGACCCGAAGTCAAAGGCACCTGATGTCTGTTGGCTCAGATAAGTAGACCTCAGCTGCAGTCAAACATCAGTTCAGTGCTGCCACCTGCTGGTTTTGTATTGTCATGCATTTTGTATTCAGCTGAGGAGTTCATTTGACTGTGATCACTACTTGTATAGTGTTACCAGTGCTCCATAGAGGTATTTACTTACACTCCAAATCTGATGAACAGCAAGTTAACTTATCTGCATGATTCATATCATGTGTATAACAGAGGCAGAGCGAGAGGGTGGCACGAACTTCCCTGGAATCTGATAGGCCACTTCTGATGTGCCCCCCCGCCATTTCTTTTTTTTTTTCAGTTATAGTCAATCAAACACCTACAAAAACAAAGAGACACAAAACAAACACAAAGAGACACAAAACAACTACAAAGAGACACAAAACAACTACAAAGAGAAACAAAACAACCACAAAGAGACATAAAACAACTAGAAAGAGAAACAAAACAACTAGAAAGAGAAACAAAAGAACTACAAAGAGACACAAAACAACCACAAAGAGACACAAAAGGAGTACAAAAACACAAGGTATAGGATAGGTGTCTTGCTCCTATGTAGGAGGGGTGGAGATAATAATAATAATAACAATACATTTTATTTGAAAGCGCTTTTCAGGGTACTCAAAGACACTTTACAGAGAAGAACATTAAATCATCAAAACAGTATAAGACAGTGCACTAAAAACACATTAGACATTAAACATTAAAAGCAATTTTAAAAAGATACATTTTCATGCCCAGCATCCCCTTCTCTCATAATCAAAAAGCAGTTATTTGTGGATATTATTTAATTATTATTTATTTTCATTTATTACAATGAACTAAAATGTGACTAATAATATTGTTCTGGAAAATCCTCACCAAGAAGCTGGGCTTTAATTTGACACATTTTTATTTTTCATTTCCCAAATGTGCCCCCGAGCTTTTCAAAGGATTCTAGACTTGCCCCTGATAAATGGAAGGAGTATTCTGAAACGTGGTACTCAACAAACAACTTTAGTCACATTTCAGAAAATTTGCATAAAGCTCTGATGAAAGTCACCATATCAACTGTTCCAGGGTGATTTTCAGGGGTTTTATGTTTAGCCTAAAGTCTGTTCCCTGTTTAGAACCAGCTTGGTGAGACAAGCCACTAAATTTGTCAAGTTAGCTGCTATTAATGGAAATAATGCACATTTAGAAGGCGAAGAATACAGTATGGTACATCAGTATGTATTTTCAAGCAGAAAAATCTGTGAAAACTGTCTTCACCTGTAGAGCTAAACCACAAGATTGATTTTATTCTCAGGTTACACAGAGTAGATGTAAATAAAGAAGTAAGGTAAAATATTACTACAAGACAGAGTAATCTCAAAGCAAACAACCATCCAATTAAACAAGGGTTGAATTATGCCTCATATAACAAAGATTCTCTTTGTAATTAACTTACGATTCTCTATTTACTAAACGCACCTTGTTAACTGAAATGATTTAAACACTGGTATCTCTTAGTGTCATGCTGCTGCTCAGTGTTTGTTACCATGGGTGAAAAGTCTCAAACATCTCAGTACACAGCAACTCCCCACTGAAACCAGACTAATGATATTCTTTTAGCACCTCATTAAGGCACACCCAATCTTGGAAGGGAAAGTGGGATAAATTAGTTCCTCAAGGGCGTTCATTTACAGTAAATACAACTGAACAGTGCTGTAATGATTTTGAACGTGGAGAGTCAATGGACTTCCATTTCAGGTTATACAGACTGGATTTATGTGTCTGTGATAAGGGTGGAACATGGAGTGTGACATGTTATGTTTCACAAAAATTGACTAAATTAGTCAAATAAAATTGCTGCAGCCATGTGAAGGTTGGTCCTGTGGGTTTATTCTCCACATAGAGTAATAAGTGCTGCGTCTGGCTGAGATGAACCAGGAAAATTTAGAATTTACATGTTGTGGAAAATGCTTCTGGTCTGTATTTACCGTAAGTGTAATTTGAGAGAACTTGCATATGTCCGCTGCTGCCTTATAGTTAATTCATAACAATTCAGAGTGCAGTGGTGGAACAAGTATTGAAGTATTGAATGTGAGGAAAAACAAAGCTCAGCTTCAGCTTATATCTATATCTATCTATCTATATATATATATATATATATAGATAGATATATATATATATATATATATTGGACCTTTGACCACTTTTGGTGGTCAAGCGGAAAATGTGTCTTTGGTGGAACTGCTAACAATTCATCATCAAACTTCTGAAATATGATGAGGGGGAGCACCAACTAGGCACTGCTTTATTGTAAGAGGTCACAAGTCATACAGTTTGGGAATAATTTCTTTAATGTTTAATGATGCATTTTTTAAGCTGAATGTAATTATTCACTATAGCCTCACAGCTGAATGAATATTGTAAATATGTGGTGGAGTAGAAGTATAACGTAACTCCAGTCAAGTGCAAGTACAGTACATGGGTAAATATACTTTTCAGAGGATATTTTACTTTTTAATCCACTACTTTTATCTGACAGTTTTCAGATTGAACATTTTATCCAGAACATATGATCAGCAGTGTAATATGCTGCATTGTTACAGAGCAGTATATAAACATGTCTGTGAAGATTCTCAGTCATCCAGGTTATAGTATCTGTTGAAGGTTATCAAAGGTGCCTAGACCTGTTTAGTTTGAAGGCCAAGAAACCAAGAGGCTCCTATAGGTTCCTTCAGTATAACAGATGCTTCTAGAACTGAAGAAGGATCTTGTATGAGAGGTGAAACGTCCAGTTGAACTCCTTAACAACACTTAAATGCTGCTTACACGTGATAAAACTCTTAAAACAATTATAGTCATATTTACTTCACTGTGGAGTTATATTTTTATGTATTTACACTGGACAGTTACCTCCTCCTGTACTCCCAACCATCCAAAATCCCAACCATCTTTTCGTGGCAAGACTTCCTGTTGTAAGTATAACACTACACACCATCTGTGGATGCAACACAGTTATTTCTTTAATACAACATGCTGATCCATATACTTAAATGTATAGTACTTTTATTTGATTGTATTTATTTTATTGTATTTTGTCTATTTCTTTTCTATTTTCATTTGAGAGTACTTTTCTTATCCACCTTGTGTATTATGGGACCAAGTCTCCTTTATTTCTTATCCTGTACTTTCAAAACTATGAAAGGAGTTATTCTGCTTCTTCAGTACATTAATTTAAGTTAAACTATAATACTTTTACTTGTAATGGAATGTTTTGTGCTGTTGTACTACATAAAATACCTCCTGTACCGTTGGACTTTACTCTAAAGCTACATCATATCAAATACCAGCACACTGCTGCAGCTGCAGTGTGAAATGTTGGCAGGAACCACTACAACCAAACACTACACTGACAGGCCCCACAGAACTTAATCCGCGTCCCCTTTGTCACCACAGACCTGAGTCAAACAGTGTCATGTTCAGGTGACCTGGGGCAGGTGTAGGAGTGTGTTTGTGTGTGCACGTCGGTCACGCACTGTCCAGCAAACTGGCAACAGCTAATGGAAAGACACATAAGGTGTGAAGTGTAACCCGAAGCCCAGGAGACGGAGGCATTGTGACACATTAGAATCACTTCTCAGCCGGTTTAAAGTAATTCTCATAGAGCTATTTGAGCAGTTATGAATTAGTTATGCACAGCTGACACATTTCCAAATACTTCCCTTGTGCAAGGTTAAATGACTGCGTCGGCCCACTCCTTAGAAAAAGATTGTGAAGAGCAAAGTAAATACGGATTGTGCAAAGACATTTAAGAGGCAACTGAAACTGTAACTATATTGTGAAATCCCTTTTCTTTGTTAAATCAAACATGTCATCTAAATAAATTCTATTTGAAAATCCAAAGAAATTAAAAGAGAAATTAGAAAATGCTTCCCTTTTTTCTTTCATTTTCTCCTTCATCTCTTTGTTTGTCTTCTTGTTAAAGTTCTATTCCTGCCGCTATTATTAAGTCTGTGGATTATTCTGGTTTTAAGCTTAAATATACTGTAACAAGGTGTGTCTAACCCTAACCCTTTAACAACAGACACCCAAGTTGTGCCACATACTTGATATGCAGGTTATACAAGAGTTCAGATCACCACTGACCGAGAACAGCAACAACAAACATCTACAGAGGGATGCAAAAACAACAAGAGAGAGACCCAAAACGATCACACAAGGAAACAAAATGACTACAAAGAGACACAATATTACTAAAAATAGACACATATGGACCATAATGAGCCCGTGGCTTTAAGTCATTTTAGCTTAAAGATAGCAGCTATTTATTGATATTATATCAATAAGAATGAGAATATTTCGAGTAGTTTATTTGGCATTAGTTATTGTACTGAATAATGAATAAACAATAACTAATTTTTGCACAGCTTGTCATTGCTTTTTTGCTTCTGGAAGGTTTTTAAATGTGAAACTAAACACATTTTTACTAATTTCACAAATGTGCACTTGTTCTTTATAACTGTGCTACAGTCTGCCCCCAAGTCAGATAAAAGTCCCATATGTGTCCTCTCTAGTCCTAGTATCTGAGAATTCACCCTGATGAGAGAACAAAGCTTTGTTAAAAGAAAAACTTCACTTCACATCTTGGTTCAGTGATGCTATGAATGTGAAGATCTGCAACTGTAGATGTAACTTTGATTTTCATTGTGTTGTCACAAAACAGCTTTGTGCTTCAAATAAAGAAGCCATGAATTCTCATTTTAGGACTACTTCCTCCATTGGCACCTCCAGATTTCCCAGGTACCAGAAGATCCAGAACACCAGGCTGATGAAGATAACAATGGGTCCTGAGATAACATAGAAATCCCAGGAACTGAGGGGAGCGAAGATCCCAATCAAGAAGACAATGAGGCCTGCTGTATCCAGTAAGACGCCGACAAAGAAATACAGTAGGCAGTGATGACCAAGATAGGCTTTATAATCCATGAGAGAGGCAGTCAGCTGTGCTTATAGTTTCGGTAATTATTCACAGCTTTACCAGTTCACACCACATTCCTTTCGGAATCTATGTCACATTTTTTCATGACACCGCCTGGCAGAGTAGAAATATTTTTTCTTAATGATGACAAGAGATTTTTCAGCTCTATCATTGGATGTGGCTTCATTTCATAAACATGCTGCATTCAAGCATCCACAGATACAGGCTTTAACTCAAGCCCACAGGTGGATTTGGAAAAGCTACAAATATTGGATTCGTATATCTCCTTCATCTCTCTGTTTGTCTTGGTCTATTGAAGTTCTATTCTTGCGGCTAGTATTATTAAACCTGTGGATTACTCTGGTGTTAAGCTTAAATATCAGCCACACTGTAAATAAGGTGCGTCTTTAACAACAGACAAACAAGTTGTGCCACATACTTGATACAGAAATTATACAAGAGTTCAGATCACCATGAGTCTGTACAAACAGCTAGGAAAGATTAAATTCCATTGTATTTTTATGTCGTTATGTTTCATAAAAGGGGAGAAAAAAATTCCCTTTCTTCTCACACAAACCTATTCTTGTAAAATGAGAGCTCTCCCTGCCCCAGTAGCTAATGGACCCAGTTTGACTGGTTTTTACTGAATGGGTTGAGCGACCAATACTCAGATTTCACAACAGGAAAATCACCACAGAGACTGGTCGGGAACAACGGGTTTAGTGGGAAATCGATAAAAAAAGAATGGGAGTAAATACATGATAAATGGTGTCATCAAGAAGTAAATGGAGCAGACAGAGATCTCTGTCCTGATTTTGAGGCATCAGTTTAAAAAAGACGGTTTACATTTCTTGTTAGAAAGTCAATCAAACATCTACAAAGACATGTAAAAATCTACATAAAAGGTACAAAAAAAAGAGATCAGTGACACAAAATGACTACAAAGAGATGCAAATGAGTGCAGAAATACAAAATGGCAACAAAGAGACACATAACTACAAAAAGACATAAGACAACTACAAAGAGACACAAAACAATTACAAAGATTCCAAACAACCACAAAGAGATGCAAAATGATTACAAAGCAACACAAAACAACTACAAAGGGATGCAAAGACCAGAGAGACCCAAAATGACCACATAGGGAAACAAAATGACCACAAAAAGACACAGCCACTAAGAGACAGAACCTTAGAATGTAAGAGCTTTTTCTTGTTGAAAAGTCAATCAAATAACTACAATACTACTAAAAATAGACGCATATGGATCATAATAAGGCCGTGGCCTTATTTTAGCTGGTCATTTTAGATTAAAAATAGCAGCTATTTAATTGATATTATATCATGTGAGAATATTTTGAGTAGTTTATTTGGCATTAGTTATTATATTAAATAATGAATAATCAATAACTCATATTTTGCACAGCTTGTGATTGTAAAGAAGCAGGTTTAAATGTGAAACTGAACACATTTTTTTTTACTAATTTCAAAAATGTGCACTTGTTCTTTAAAACTGTGCTACAGTCTGCCCCCCGGTCAGATAAAAGTTCCATATTTGTCCTTTCAGTGGAAAGTCCCAGCATTTCTTTGGGTGATGAAGCGAATATAGCATCACTGAAATCAAGTAGATCTAGTCGTAGTAGCTGAGAATTCGCCCTGCAGAGAGAACAAAGCTTTGTTAAAAGAAAAATTTCACTTCACATCTTGGTTCAGTGATGCTATGAATGTGAAGATCTGCAACTGTAGGTGTAACTTTGATTTACATTGTGTTGTGTTCATTGTATCACAAAACTGCTTAGTGCTTCAAATAAAGAAGCCCTGAATTCTCATTTTGGGAACCTACCTCCTCCACTGGCACCTCCAGATTTCCTAGGTACCAGAAGATCCAGAACACCAGGCTGATGAAGATAACAATGGGTCCTGAGATAACATAGAAATCCCAGGAACTGAGGGGAGCGAAGATCCCAATGAAGAAGAGGATGAGGCCTGCTGTATCCAGTAAGACGGCAACAAAGAAATACAGCAGGCAGTGATGACCAAGATAGGCTTTATAATCCATGAGAGAAGCAGTCGACTGTGCTTACAGTTTCTATAATTATTCACAGCTTTACCAGTTTGACTGTGCGACGTGAAAATTGTTAGTAGTGAAATAAATTCAGAAGAAATGCTTCTTCCCTTCTCAGCGCCGCCTGTGACTCTGAGGTGACACTGATGAGAAAAAAGAGTTTAAACTACTCACACCACATTCCTTTCTGTATCTACATCTCACATTTCTTTCACAACACCACCTGACAGAGTAGAAATATGCTTTCTTGATGATGACAAGATATTTTTTAGCTCTATCATTGGATGTGGCTTCATTTCATCAACATGCTGCATTCAAGCATCCAAAGATCCAGGCCTTATCTCAAGCCCACAGGTGGATTTGGAAAAGCTACAAATATTGGATTCGTATTTTTAGCCTTGATGATTTGGAATAAAATAGTGGGGGAACACCCAGAGTGCTGTTTACACTTTTCAAACAGTAAAAAGTGACTATGACGGAAACATCAGCTTCCTGTGTGGTTCATAAAAGTTATTAAACAACAAAGGTAGAACTCACACAAGGAAGAAGAGATAAGAAAAACAACTCATGGGTGTGTTATTATCTGACAGTATCAGCTGCCTGTTTGCAGAAACATCCTCAAACAACTACATCCAATTACATGTAAACTTTATTCCCAACAAAAATAATTTACATCTGACACAAAATAAGACAAAAAAATAAAATTTTGCTATGTACATGATAAAGACTTTTTCTTCCCCTGTGCATAGCCCTTCAGCCAAGTATTGGATGCAGGACTTTTCCCTGATTAAGAAACTGTCTTCCCCATTTAAAAAAAAAAAGAAAAAAGTGACTTTAGTTCTCAAGCTCAATGTTCATTTTCAGTCTGTTGGAAAGCAGCACGACGAGGACGTCAATGTTACAGAACCAGGAATGCCGGACATCACCTGACAAAGAGAGGACAGAAAGGGTTTCATACATTTGCACAGGCATTAGAAATGACTTTAAAAATAATTGTAAATTATGTAAAGGTAGGGAAAAAAACACCATATAATGGAAAGCTGTAATTTAATTTAGAACCTGTAATTTATTATTTGCCTCTTCTTGTGAGATATTTGAGAAGATGAAGTTTGGATGAAAATTGGAGATGAAAGATGTGGTAGAATTCCAATAATATACATTTAGGAAGCTGACTTAATTTTTGAAATTTTTGGTTTGTTGAAAATGTCCTAATCTATACTATGCTGCAGTATAAGATCAATAAAGTAAATTTTTCGTCCTTTCCTTATTGTACCAATTATTGTGCTCTTTTATGGACATAATCAATGTGTTTCCTACAACTCCAAGTTCTCATCAATAAGAATTCTAGGTGAATTTTAACAGAGTTAGCTTGTTTGATTAATGAGTGAAAAGTGTGAACGAGTCAACATTTGGGCTACAAAAAACCCAATGTAACGTTTTCAGTTTGTCTTGTTTGATCATGAACAGCACAAAACTGAAACATATTAGAAAATCAACAACTGAGATGCTGTAACTAGGAAGTAGTTGGCAGTTTTTCTTACAAAATAACAAAGCAACAAATTGACATATAATTGTTTCAGTTCTGGACAAACATTATAGGAGAAACAACATTTGGTCAATCATTTATATAAAAGGGAAATAATAGTGGCCGAAGAATAGAGCCCTGTGGCACACCGCACTGTAATTTGTAGTGACAATTGAAACTCCTAACAAACTTTTCTATGAAACACGTAATTTACTACATAAAATTTTGTCCACTAGAGTCATATGGGTGATCTTTATAGATACTACATTTGTGACTGAAAAGGAAAACATTACAAAATTACATAGAGCATCATGGAGCAAAGAAGGTGATCATATTCAAACACAATGCTGCTATGTATACCTGTCTTCTTATGTTGATGGCTAGTTACAAATACCTGAGAAAACATTGCCTAAAACCACCAAACTGTCAGTGAAGCTACTGTTAGACATGTTTCTTTAGCTTTAGGCGGGGTTACTTTAAGCTAGGCTAATCGCCTCCTGACTCAAGCTCCATATCTGTAAGGCATAAAAGCATCAATCTTCTGCTATGAAATACTTAACCCTTCCATCAATCATTAACACTTAAAAGCTGTATATTGACATGACACAACAATGTGAATGCATGTGTAGATAAGGCAATCATCACTTAACTCTGAGCCCGACGTCACTCCATGTTACCCAACCACTAATGGGATCACTTCTTTATACACCTGAGCAGCACTGTTCCAACATTTATTTGTGCAAGCTGCCGCCAAATCTGATTGATAAGCATCTCATTTTTTGAGTCATAATTTACAGAGGAAGGTGGCTGCTACAACAATTGCAATGTTGTCTTTAGGTGGAGGCCTGATTTTATTGGAGTGATAAAACCTTTAACATTATATGCAGACTGAGATCAGTCTGCTTTGTAGACAGGATTTTCAGGTTAAATTTCCCCAGTGTAACCACACCCACCTACAATTTGATTTTTTCCAGTCACCCAACAAAAAAAATAGCATGTGAAACATTAGCCGTGTTCCAGTTCTGTACACACCAATTCCAAACTGGTTTTGAGTGGGGAAGCACTTTTTTGAGTTTGAATGTACATTATTCTTCCAACATGCAAAATGAAAATAGATTAACAATAAATAAATAATAATAATGATAATGTTTGGAAAAAGTAGTTTTTACTTTAATGCTACATATTTTTGGTCAGTATGTTATGTATGTTCAGTTCAACAGAGCCTACTATACAGATTAGTATATCATACATATGGTGTGTTGTTAGAACATAAGGTGTTGGGATAGAGCCATTGATTGTTTTGTTTTTTTAAATTAGAGTTCAATTCTAGGAATTTCTTCTTACATTATGATCTAAACACAGTTTCAAAGCCTTTTGTGCACTACCTGGATACATTTCTGGTGGATTAATTTGTTTTTTACATTTGATTTGAATTCATATTTTTAGCCTAAAGCAGTCAAATGTCATTTAGAGTCAGCACAAAGTGTAATTAATTAATTAGTATAAACTCTGGCCCAAGATGTTCAGACCCGCATTTCTTTTTTTCTTTTTTTTTTTTAAGGGGGGGGGGGGGGGGGACAAACAGGTTACAAACTGAGAGGCTTAGCTTGCTTTGCTCTAGGTGCTTCTTTGTCTAACATTTGACACAGTTAAGTTACAGTAAAACAAACAGCCTCATTGTTCTGTACACAATGTTTGCTCTTGACCACACCATTTCACACAAGCCCATATCTCATGGTCATTAGCCAGCTTAGATAATATGGGTATCAGGCAAAGGCCCATTAAAGTTAACTACCTGGAACCAGTTGGAATGAAGGAGTGTACATGAAGCAGACTTATACATGTATAAGCCTTCCCCACTCTTCTTTGGTGGCTGAGTGAGGAAACCTAAGCCATACCTACGCTGCACTCCATTCTACTGGGTCAATAAGCACTGCTGAGTTCCATTAAAATGCAATTGGGCCTTTTAGCCCAAAGGGTGTCTGGCTTGCCACCCAGTTACAAGGAAACTGACGGCTAAAATAATGCAGAACTGTGAAGGTGAGCAGAAACGGTCAGGCTCATTAATTAAAAGCTGCCATAGGCCACTGAAGATCTTTTCACAGCAGCCGGGGAAAGAAAAATATATATATATTATTACAAATATTCATGAGGAGAGCGAGCAGGCAGGGTGCTGATGGGAGGGAGGGATGTTTGTGCGAGGGTGGCCATTCCTCAGAACCGGCTAGGGTGTCGTCTGATCACTGACAATGTAAGATATTTCATAATTATGGCTGGGGTGAGATCAGAGGAGGCAAGGAGGGAAGGATGAAGAGGAGAAGGAGGGGGGACAATAAGGATGCTAACAGTAATGATGAAAGAGTTGGAGCTGCAGCAACTGACAAGCAAAACAACAGCAGACTGACAGAACGGGTGAAGGCAGGGCAGTGTGCTGAATATTTATGACTTTCAATTATGAGTGTTTGTTGGGCTCAGACTTTCAGAGCTTCATCCATTTTTCAGAGACTCGCTTTAACTTTTCAGAGACTGCAACAGGTTATAGAGTCAGGAGATGGAGTTGGTTAAGGGGGAATGGGTTTTAAAACGGTGAACAAGTTACAATAACAAGACTGGAGACAAGGAGGAGGTTGAGGTGACCAGGGGTCAGCAGATGAAGAGGAGGAAGTGTTGTTTTAAGGTGAAATACGCACCAGCTCCTGTCAGAGAAGCCTCTCTGCTTTGTTATTCGCTGCCTGCAGAGTCACGTCTGAGCTCCTCAGCACCCCCAACTCCACGTTTTTGTCAGCTGGAGATGCGCACTCGGTCCCTCCATCAAAGCCTCCGTTGTCGTGGCCTGACACGGCACCACTGCGGCTGTAGTCTTCCCAAGTAATCCGAGCCGGCGCAGAAGCGCGCACGGTCCCGTTCATCTCCTTCTCGTTCTCCATGCTCTTCTTCTTCTCCACCCCGGCTTCCAGAGGCTTCATGCCGCTTTTGGAGAGCCTCTCGGATAGCTTCCTGGCCCAGTGCGTAAAGTTGATGTCCAAAGAGCCTGGTCTGTCCTCCGCGTACAGCGGAACGTTCCCAGTGTACCACAGACTCCACCACACCAGACTGAGGAAAATAATGACCGAGCCCGTGAAGATAAGGAAATCTCCATAGAAGCGACCGTGCAAGTTCAGATTGCCGAAAATTCCGACCAGGAGCACAACCAGACCAGCTGCATCAAACACAACAGCGAGGAAGAACAACGCTGGGCACCTCCCCAAACAGCCGGGGGCCATACCGGAGGAGAGAGGAGAAGAGCCCTCAGCACAAGAGTAACGGCGCTCAGCACCGACACTTGTTTTTCAGGACGCACATTTCCCCACCTCACACCTGTGCGGCGTTCACCTGCGCGCAGGCCCCGCCCCTAACCCACGTCACTGTATCCGGTGGGCACCCAGGGGGCTCGGACGAACGTGCTGCCTTCAAATGCGCACCGTAAATTTCACACTTCGGACCTTTTAGAGACTTGTTCTGTTGCAGATATTAATGTCCTGTTCATGATATATCTGGATTTCTGAGTTCAGAATTATTTGATAAAGTCACATCGGGTAAAATAAGCAGAACACTTTCAGAATATGTTGCTTTGTCCAAATAACAGCAGCTTTTATGAACTATTTACTACTGAAAAGTTGGTAATTAGAAAATTCTTCTTCTTTACTAACATAAAGTGCTGTTTCAAAGCCCCCTCCACTCTGCCAAGAATACAAATCTGATATGAAATACTTAATCCTTTTAATTTCTTTTGATAGCCTAAAGCTTGTTAATTTAAATATACTTATAAGTTTTAAGTATATAATCTATAATACCCCAAAGGTTCTAGGAAAAACACCGTGGACATGAGCTCAGTGTGCTCAGTGATGGTCACAGCTCTGTGTTCGGTTCCACTAGAATAGGTGAGAAAATGTGAACTGTCCTTTGACTTGTTGGGCTGTGAAATGTCACAGCAGTCGTGTTTTCTTTGCTAGAAAATACGACATTGAACGCATTGCCCCACTGAGTGTAGGTATTTGCAGTTTACAAAAGGTTAAAGAAAAGGAAAAAATGAAAAAAAATTAAACACAACAGCTACAATCAGGATGTTCTGGTCAGGTGTGAGGTCGTCTTCAGGGTTCGATTTTGGTGAGATGAAGTTTCACTGAAAATCAAGCAGGAACCACCCTGTTCACACTCACAGAGTTCATTCACACCTAGAGGCTGCCCAGTACAACCACGTCTAACCTGCTGGCCACTGAGCAGCTTCACTGGTCCACTCAGGATTTGCAGAAAGCCACATCAGTGGTTGAGAGCATTCAGGTTTCACTTTCACCAGATTTCTTCCAAAGTCCAAAGGTTGGAACACATTCATCATTTACTGTAACCACTTATGCTTGTGAGGCAACAGTTACTGTATTTTTACAGCACTTGCACCATGCTGCCCAACCCATACACACAGTTTCAAACAATAGGTAGTCACTTGCAGAGCTTTTCAGCCGTTAGTTCTAGCAATCTAAAAACACATCCAAGTTGTAACAACAACACGCACATGCAATCCTATTTTATACTTTCATCCAATCACTTGTCAACGTCCATAGCCTGCCTGTAATTCATTTAGTTTTCTTGGTTCTAAAACAGACATATTAACAGAAGCAGCGCTCATATTTTTGTTGCTTTGAATATCTTAACTTCCACAGGAGAAGATTTAGTTTAATTAAATGAATTCATTAATGTGGACACCTTAAAGTGAAACAAAGAGTACAAAGTGAAACACAGTAGAAATCGTTCAAGGAGAATTTCCAATTTGCTCAGCTGAAGAGGCTGTGTAAGTATCTCTGGCTGCTGAGATAATTAAGTGTAATGATGGGGGGAAAAAAGATGTCAAGAGATGCAAATATTCGTCTAAGCTCTAAGAAATGTCACATGAGCCAGGGGCAGTAGAAAATTACCACCTTCCTC
The DNA here is from genome assembly GCF_000972845.2 of Larimichthys crocea. Taxonomy (NCBI): domain Eukaryota; kingdom Metazoa; phylum Chordata; class Actinopteri; family Sciaenidae; genus Larimichthys; species Larimichthys crocea. The sequence continues at coordinate 2,677,885 of NC_040026.1, forward strand.
TTTGTATTTGGCTTCTTTTGCATTGACTGTGTGTGCCCGTTTTGAAATTCTTCAATATTCTGTGCTTGAAGTCTAAATGACATGGTGAATTTTTCCCTGCTCAGTGACCCCCACACCTTATTCAAACTGCAACCCAGTCACACTGTGAATGATTTCATGATTTATTAAGCCCTGTGATTAACTGGAAGACGCGGCAGATTACATGGATTTACTTCAGGGAAGTCCTTCATGGCTCAAAGTGATTTCTCTGCCATATGCAAGGCATCTGCTGTAGAAAATGACAAGAAACTAGAAATGAAATGAGGGACGATCACAGTCTGGATGATTTCTAAGCTCACTACAACTGCCTTTGTAAACTAAATCCAAACCTAACCCTCTGTGCACACCTTTCTGTGTGTTTATATAATGACAGTGACCGACACTGACAACAGTACATGACTAAATCCTCTCATTTTACACAGTATCTGTGCACATTCTTTTGGCTGCTAGAGGGCGCCAGTCATCTTTGGAACACATCTGAAGAACATCATTGATCCACTGCATTGCTTAAGCAGCAGCACTGAAGGAAAATGCGGGGAAAGAAGTATTTTAATTGAACTGTGTAGTTTTTAATTGGTTTCACTTTGAGAAAAATGTCTGATTAGGTAAACCTAAAACCCATTATCCTCCCACGCACAAGGATTGTGCTTACACATAAATGTTACACACACACGCACATATAGATATGGACATAGATGCAGAATAATAAAAGACAAGTCAACAATAACATCTACAGTTGTGATTCTGTGGTGAAAATATCCCCAGAAGCTTTTCTAGGCAGATTGCTCAACACCCCTGAATACACACATGCCCCCAAGTAAAATGTGTTTGACTAACATGCACACATATGAAAGTTGAACTATCAAACAACAGTCTATTAAAACTGAACAGCCTGTTACTTTGAATCAGCGGTGTGTGTCCCTGAGGTTAAAGTTCTAACTCTGCATTAATACACTGCAATGCAGCGGTGCTGCCCTCTTTGGTTTAATGGTAGCAGGTTATTTTCTCATCAACCTCCTCCACAAAACTCCAGTCTGATGGAACAAGCTGACATTTCATCCGTAGTATTCTGCATAGTGATAAATATTACCTACTAAATTCTTCTGTCACTACATGTGTAGTTAAGACATATTATGTGTGCATCAAGCTTAAACTTAAAGCTGCACTGATTGATATTTTTGTATTAACAATAGAGCAAATAACTGTGTGTAATGTAAAAAGTGTCGCTCATAGTGACCCTAAATTAAGATGGACAATTTGACAGCCCCTCAAAATAGAAGCCCCCTGGTGGTTGGCTGGACACGTTTTACCTTTTAAGTAGTTCTTATCACTGATGTTAGTTCAACAGTTTCTGATGAGTTTATTTTTAATAAGTTATTTCATGCTATAAAGGGGTGTCAACTCATCACTGACATCTGAGCCCTGTTTGAATTTGTTTAAATGTACAGGCGGGATCTTGATATTCCAACCCTGACCACTGCTGCAAAGGCTCCAAATGACATAACCAGCACAAGATGGCATTGCCCATATCACATTTTTGTACAGTGCAAGGAAGTGGAGATGCATCGTCCATCTTTATATACAGTCTATGTGACAAATCCACAGAGAAATATTGAGCTGACTTTTAGCCTCTGTCAGCTAATGGATTGGGTTTTACGGCCAACAATCGGTGCTCTAATTAATCTCATTTCCTGCTGCAGCAGGAAGCTGTCCAGGAGTTATAAACCCTCTGTACACTACCCGCCCATTGCAAAACACAAGACTGACAAAATGAGCAACTAGCAGGTGAGCTTTATCACTAAAAAAACTGCTGTGTCTGGAAAAAGTTTTGATGAGAGCAGTGAGACTGAACCAAAATATTAATGTTGTGGAACATCAAACCAGAACAATGAGCTAAAAGAAGCTAAAAGTCTCTGTTGTGTGTAGACCACAGACAGTATAAAGAATGGACAATGTATGCATGATCTCATTCATAGATTTCTGCAGAGCCATTATGAAGCTCAGAATATGTTAACCATGTTGGCAGTCCTGCCTCTTCTGCCTAATAATTTAAAAATCAGCAAAGACGTGGATCATCAGCAGACCTGAGGCAGGCCAAATGGCGCCTGAGAGCTCAAACAAGCCACCAGTAAAGTCACTCACCTGCCAATCAAAATGGCCACACTGTCAATTCTGCATAACTTTAAGCCTTAATATAATTTAAACATTTAAAAACAGGTGAGTTCTATAAAAAGTCACCCTCAGTACAGTTGTCATAAACAGGGTAATTAGCTATAGAAACCAAAACAGTTTTTTGTACCAGGCTGTAAACATGTTTATTTCTGCTGTGAAGTTGGACATTTGAACATGGGGACTTGTGGAGACTTTAACCAGCCTCAAGTGGACATTTGAGGAACAGAGGTTGCCACTTGGTGTAGACCTGCTGAGTCATGTGATAATTTTCAATGTATGAATGAACCACTACAAGCAATCCTTTTTACACATCTGACTAATTACGAGTACAAAAACAAACAGACGTGTGCAGCTTTAATGAGCATTTCTTACAAATCATTTATGAGATTTTAGACATCCTGTTGTTGCTTATAATAAAAAACACTGTGCATCTCTCCTTTGGGGGACTTTTGATTTGGAATAATTACTCAGTTTTGCCAAACCAGTCAGAGGCTTCATTTTTTTTTACATGCGTAGTTTTTGCAAGGATGCAGATGAGGAAACAGGAAAAGTAGTTTTTAAACTACGCATAGATCTAAGTCAGATCAATGCACATTAGACATTTTAATATTAAAGGGTAAGCACAAACCCTTTAAGTTGTTATATGACATACCAAACCCCAGGATGGTTGAAAGAGATGAAAACAAGCCAAACAAAATTCTTCAAAAATGACGCCTAAGAGACATTTGCACTTAAAACAGCTCAACTTGTTTTTCTCCACTCTTCCTATAAAGGCTCAGTGAGGAGGTTCTCACTCACCCTTCACTTTGGAGTTTAACATTTTGATTGACTGCTTAGGAAGAGATGCCGGCGCTGCAGGGTCGTTACTGAGTGTACAAAGTTCAGTTAGTTTTTCTTAAGCATGTAAGGGATTTTCAATAAAGCCAAGCGATAAACCCTGGTTGATTACGGCATTCTTTCATTACTGTTTCCTCTTTCTGCTTGCTGGTATTTGGCGGGAATACTCAGCTCACATCACTGCTGCCCATATTTTCTTTTTATTATAACCACACATCATGATCTGAGCCCTGCTTTTTGTCACATAGCTCTTGTAAAATTGGATAATAACACAACTTGTTCCATAGGCATTGTAATACATTTGCTTTCAAAGACACGGCAGAAGTAGAGGTATAGAGATGTTATGAACTGCGGAGATGCAGTCACCTTGGCAGGGTGGGATAACTTAGGAAATGCGTGCTTTAGAAAGCAAGACACTGCAGATTGCATTATAGTGTAGAATCAATCAGAAAAGAAAAGGCATGTCGTTCAGAAACACTTTATCTGTGCCAGGAAGAGGCATGATTGGAGAGTTAAACCTCCCTCTCTTTCCTTTGAACAACTTCTGGAAGTAAAGGAGCTGGAACTGTATTAAATAATTGAGAGTTGGAAGGTAATTGAGGACATAGATCAATAATATCTAGGGGGTTGTTCTCATTACAGAGATACCCAGACACTTCCAACAGTTGTGGCTCAATGATGATGAATCTGAAGAGAAAGGCAGGAGAGAAAGAGAGGAAGACGAGCGAGGAGAAAGGAGAGCAATGAGATCTAAAAATTTAACAAATGAGACCCATTTCCCATCCGTGTCTGTCTCATCAGAGCCTCATATCAAACCTTTGGATGTGGCAGGTGCTTTGGCCGCCTCACATTTCAAAATGTCAGATCTCTGTGCTTAGAAACGGGGAGCTTTCGAGGGAGCCTGACGGATTCCCGGGCCCTGATTTCCCAGAGGATTGGCAGTCTCGACACGCATGGGCGTCTGTGAGCGTTTAAACAGTCAGAACCCACCCCTCCCTGCTCAAACACCCACCCAGCCTCCCAAACGGCACCCAGCTCCCTATTAAACCTTTTCTATCCTCTCATCCACTCTCTCCTTCCTGTTTCTCCTCCTCCATCAAGCACACTTCGTTTCTGCCTCTATCACCTGTTGGCGATGTAAAAGAAGAGATGCTCTCGACTTTTAAGGAACCTGCGGGATTAAACACAGTCATTTCATTAAATGTTTACACCGTCTTAGCCACAAGTGAGGGATGCGGAGTGGGTGAATCCAGGGTTTCAAATCAGAGATTGTATCTTTTCCACACCTTGGGGTGGAAATTGGAGGGCTGCATTTAAACTGATAGAGTGTATTTCTACCTGTTTATCCCCGAGGGGCTCAGTGTGGAGGCAGAGCTGCTATTCATGCTCGCTCACGCACATACACAGCCGCCCACACATGTGAACACACACTTTTGTTTTACCACACACACACACACACACACACACACACGCACACACACACACACACACACACACACACACACACACACACACACACACACTCAAGGGCATTCAAGTGAATTACATTCATTCACTGGTCTCAAAGCTTCACGTCGGCCTCCATCATTACATAACCTGACCATAGACCTGAACTCATAACCTCAATTTAACTTAACTTAATCCTAGTTTAATTCTAAACCCAGCCCCTGAACTCTTGGTAAAGTTCCCAGTAAACAACCAGTACTGCCTGCTGTATTGCTGTGTGTCAATACGTTTATGGTCATCAAACCAACTGATGCAGCAAAAGTCACACCACTTCTTCTCACGTTCTTCTCATATGTCTGTCAGGAATCAGAACACATACTGTACCTGGATAAGCATTTATAGGATCAGTATATTGATACTGTAAATGCACAGAATGCCCCATCAACATGGGACACTTACAGTCTCCTCTCGCCACTTGTGATCTCTTGAGAATCACAGTTCTAACATTCTAAGACTGCAACGTGTCGCCACATTACGGCTGACAAAAGTAACTTAACTTATAGTATGAAGCACTTTCTTTTGTCTATGGCAATGTGCTGGCACCAGGAGAGACTCACTTCCCACAACACAAACCCACTAGTTTACGTCACATATGAGGGTCCAGGTTACCCACAAGGCCACAAATGGGGTCTTGTGACTTTTTAACAGTTTGCGCCTCACTTTAAATAAATGACTTCAATTTGAGCGGTTAAATCACATTTGATGTAGCTTATCTTTCCTGTAAAGAAGAAGATGAAAATGTAAATGTTGTTGTCTTGATCTTTACAAATCAAGACTTGATAGTCTAACAATAGCATAGGTGTCAGATCGAATCATGGATTTGAAGAATCAGCACCCATACATATGAGAAAAACAATGCATGGCTTCACTAGCCACATGCGGTGTCTGGACTAAGCCTGATACAAAAGGGAAGGAAACATTGAGAGTTCAAAGGGTTAAATAAAAATTACACATTCTCACCTATACACCTGAGGCCTAGTTTATGTAGCAAACACCAAGCAGACACAACGCAACATAAGCATTAAACCTGGAGAGTGTAGTCCAATATTCACTGTCCTTTTAGCTCTGTTTTTGGTCTCTAACTACTACTGCTAAATGTGTTCATGAGTTAGTTGCTAACTTTGTCTTTGTGCTGTTTATCAGTGGTTTTGACTGAAAACAGTCACCTGCTGCTGCTGGAAAGAAGAACAGTGAGAGTGAACCAAAACAAAGAGCTGAAAGACACTAAAAAGTTCTGTAGAGCTGAGTTGACCCGCAGAATTGGGTGACAATTCTTTGTGTAATGTTGAAAGCTTTCAGAGGTGAACCCAGAGTCACTGGATGATATTGATATAAAACTGAATATAACTGTGTGAACTCAAACTCAAAATTTGACAAGGCAGGGCCTCAGGGTAAGGTAATGAGGCAAGACTCATCTTAAGACCCTCAGCATTTCAGCTGATGTTGTGTTTTTGTGACAATATACTGTACATATTGATCAACCCATAAAAAGTAAGAATTCAAATTGCTCTTACTCCTCATGTAAACCTTTTTTCAAGCTTCCTTTTTACACAAACACACACCTACACACAACATATGTACTCAGCCTATTTGAGGTCAGAGGTCATCTCCCATCAGCTGTGGTCCTGAGAGATCTGCCCCCAAGGACAGCGTTGTCTGTTTATAGTCACTGGCCTTGGCGTCTCTTGTATCCACCACAGTTTAACAGGAAACTGAGTGTGAGAAAGTGGTGACGCCAATGAAAATCTCTCCCCCTCACCTCCCCTATCCTCCAATAGTGGCTATTGTCTTCACCCCCGGTCATATAAATCAGACGGTGCGTGAGAGAGGAGGAGGATTAAAAGAAGAAGAGGGAGGGAGGGATGGAGGAAGTGAAGTGGAGGAGGAAAAAAAGAGAAATGGGTCTTATGGCCACACTCTCCTCTTCAAGGTCGTCACGGTGATTGGGTTGGTGTGAGGAGGATGAGACTCAGGGAAATGAGAGAGCACAATGTCCAGTCTGCAGTGTGTGTCATTTGCACCAAAACAAATTTTATTTCTGGAGCCCTCTCGCCTTCCTTTTCTTCTTAAAGGAACATAACAAGAAATATACGTTGCCAAGTTTCATAGCACTGCATCATTTTTTGGGTGGATCATTGAAGAACTGCCAACCCATTACAAAGAAGAAACGCATTTTAGTAAACATTATTTCAGGGATTTCTTCACCCTGTCAAGAAAATCTTTCCTTGTAAACCCATACCATGTGCCGGTGAGATGTGTTTCATCACATCGTCTTCCTGTGTTTATGTCCATATGTGTTCTAATGCACCGGGTGTGATCTGTTCCCTGTGACAACAAGCAGATGGTTGTCACTCCTACTCTGGGTTCTCATTAGCGTGAGAGTTGGAGTAATCTAACACAGTGGTTCCCAACTGGTGGGTGGTGGTCTACTGTGAATGGACAGCAAGTGAGTCACGAGTGTGTCAAGTTTATTTAAAAAAAATAAGAAATTCAGAGTGAATTTCTGGCTGGAGTGACTAATTAAGTCAAGTATGCAACAGCATAAAGCCTGAATGATATTTAATAACCAAACACAGCCCATGCCGAGAAAACTGCATGAGTTCAGGGAGAGGCTCAAAAGAAAGACTTTCTTTGTGTTCAGAGCAACAGCATATTATCACTTTGCTCACATATTGCAAAGTGTGAGTAAGCTCACAATATTTCAGAGGACCCTGTCATACCGGCCGTCATTCTTGGATCAGTCTGCTGTGGATAAATTGAAAAACATACCACTGTCCAATAATACCATTCAATGTCTGACATATAGACAGACACAGCTCAGCTCACACAAAGGCCAATGACTACTGTGCACTACAGATGGATAGATGTGGTGAACAGTGTCAATTTACTGGTTTATGTGAAGCATGTGTGGGAAGATGACTTTCAGGGGCAGTAGAGAGTAGCAGAGAGCTTCCTACCAATATAGCTGCTGAGGACATTTTCAGTACTGTGGATTTGCACTTGGGTTCAGTAGACCTGATCTGGGATAAGTGTGGTAAAATATCATCCTGCATGACTGGATAACAGGAGAATTCTAGAAAGTAGAATCAAATCAAACACAACTCTGAACCATTGTTTTTTCACAGATAGACCTTTTCCACCAACATAGAACTGGATACGTTGCAGTTTGCACATCTGATTTTGGAGCATTAGGAGCATTTCAAGTGTGAACTGAAGTGGGCTTATCATATTCTACAGGTTGTTGTGTATCTCCATTGGTGATTCCGATGGTTCTGCTCAAAACTGGTGGAAATGTGGGCTCGTATGCTAGATAGCACCAAGGTTCTAAGAATCCTGAACTGAAAAAGTTCAACAATGAGAAAAAAATTGGTAGAAAAACACATAAAAGGTGCAAGCAGCTAGAAGAAAGTGGTGTATTATATAAAGTACAGCCACATGACCAGTTTTGGAAGCTGTGTGAAGACCTGGGCAGTGGCAATGAACACCATGCAGAGGTACACTGGGTCTCAAGAGGGAAAGTACTCCCACAGTACTACAAATCTGATCAGAACCTTCCTTTCAGAATCCAAGTTGCTGCTTGCGTACCTATTTAGTGTTCAGTTGGAACACTTTAACATTTTGAATGTGTCTCTGCAAGGGATGGGACACAATACTTATTTTTTTCAAATAGAATATTTCAGAGGAAGACTTTATATGTTTCCCAGCATTTGCCATGAGATGCAACAACTGAATAGTGCAGGGAGAAACGCTGTGACAAAGGCAATGACAGCACATCTTGCTAAACTGCGGGTCCAATTTCACGACTGCTTTCCAGAGAAACACAGGAATGATGAGTGCGTCGGCAATTCCTTTAGAGTCAACGTGAAAAACGTGATGTTGCAGCGAGGGAAGCTCAGCTGGTCGAGCTTTCATGTGACAGCAAGCCGAAAAGGAAATGCAGGGTGTTAGCAGGCCAGAATTTATGCATCTACTATATATTCAGATTTACTTTTCTTCAAAAGAAACAAATTGAAAAGAATAAAACGACAAAGCTTATTTAATAGAGACCTTATTTAGCAAAACAACCCTGCAGCACAGCAACTATTTTATTTCCTTGTTCTTGTTCATTTGGCTGATTAACATGCTGTACTGTTTTCATGTCACTGTTTTTTAAGCCATAAGCAAGCATGCAATACATTTTATTTTGTTGTGCTTCAAGCTCAGATTTGTTTATTTTTAACATTTTGTGGCATAAAATTGTATGTGTGGTAATTTAGCTCATGTGTTGACCTTGAACTGATGACTAAGGAGAAATCTGGACCCTGAGGCTGGACCAGTTGGGAACCACTAACATGGATACACCAACAGACCTTTTCAAGAGGGTTAGCAATGCCAAGTAGGGGAATTTGGTATTGGAGTTTTGGTTTGGTTTTCCCAATTATCAAAATAACTATATTATATTGTGTTATATATGTCAGAATATGTGACATTTTCCTGGTATTTAGGGTATCATAGGAACTATTTATTCATTAAAAAGGGAATTTCCAATCAAACCTGATCATTGAAAAGTTTCTTGAAAGGGATGTTTCTGTCATTTAAAATCATTTTTGAATGATCCACAAATGAAAGTCCATTGACCTCCACTGTACTGAGGAGCAGACATAAATATTAGAGACAGATATATCAAAACCTGGACAAATAAATAAAAAACTATGTACACGGATAGATGCAACTAAGAGATAATGTTTAATAATAAGTAAACTCATAGACCATCAACAGCAAAAGGTCTGATCAAATGGCTCAGCAAAGTCAAACAGGTGGTGTTAGAAGCTTGGCGATGTAGTGACTAACCACAGGGCTGGTTAGCAAACTGGTGAGCTAATTACTAATTGCTACACACTGGCAAGTTGGGAACATGCCAGCGCTAGTCAGTCAAGGTAGCCGGGAGAGTTTGCAAAGCCAGGGAGCTCGACTGCAGTTAGTTTATTCAGGTGATGTATTTTCCTCGTTTGTAGAGCAGTTTGTACTCCAGCAGAGCGGGGTTATACATAAATGTGAGGTGACACACAGCTAATAAGCTAAAAGCTTCCTCTGTTTCTGGCTCTCTGGCTCTCTCCGAGGCATTTGGGTTTGAAACTCCACAATAGTGTTGACCTTTGAGTCAACACTATTCTGGAGTTTCAACCCCAAATGCCTCGGTTTTAACTGCCGGTGCAAAGTGCTTAACCTGCTTATTTGATTTAGAAAAAAAACTCAATTTCATCAATGCCAGTGTTTGTTTCTCTGCCACAAGAGGGTCAAAGGTCAGAGTCAAGCGTCTTCCTCAAGGCCCCTGCAGCAGAGCAGAGGCCAGTCTCATCATCAACATCAACCAACACTGTTCTCATACCGAACTAATGTTTTTCCGTTTAGGATTCTGCTCTGTTACACATGATTTTAGGGTTCTGATTCTCTTTTGGCCGATGCTACAGAGTGAAAGAGCTGCCGGAGGGAAGAGTGTGAAAGAAAGAGAGCAATGGAGACCGAGAGAGAGAGAGAGAGGGAGAGAAAAATGGATGCCGGTGGCGCGTTTGTGAGAAAGAAGATGGGGAGGAGATGAGATTCTCGCTTATCTTTCACGGCAGTTACACTTTGTGGATTTTTATCTCAGCTGGCAGAGAGGCATGTGAGGCTCGCTTCATCTAGCCTTTAACTGATTATCTATTTGTCAACATTTCTCACCATTTCCCCCTCTCAAAGCCCCAGGGAAGCCTGGGAATATTGACTTCCACTCCTACAGAATGTAAAGTTGGATCCCAAATTGAGTGGAGAGCCTCCTTCTGCTGCCAGGCGGGATTCTGTACCTTCAAGTGCACCCGGGTCTCTAAATCAGCCGAGTATTTAAAGATCAACGCTGCATGCAACAATAGTATGTCAATTACTGGACATCTCATGTATAACCCTGCAGGGAACAGCGTGATTGAGGAGAAATGCTGGCAGCAGTTTCTTGGAGGCAGCAGCAGAGCCCCGTAGCTTACTGTGGATTCAGTTATTAACCGGTGTCATTCCTCTGTCCTCCCAGAGACCACGTTTCTAGACCATTCGAAACAAACACTTGAACGAGCCGAAAGGCTTAATATGATTAAAAAGCGATCAGCAACATCGGTGGCAGGAGCCGGCGTGCGTAATTGGATTACTAATGGGGAGCACAAATGAATAGCGGTGGGAAGAACAGAGCTCCGGACAGAGCTGGGTGAAGTGTGATTTCTATTCTGATGCAGTGGGCATATTGTGGTGAGAAAATAAGCACCATAAATCAATGTCACTGTCCCAGATGTAAGGAGTCATTAAAAATTTCAAATGAGTGAATTACAGATAACCTCAGTACCTCCGTTTAGAAACGAATTCCAGGACAATAAAGCCATGTCTCATTAATCTGATGAAATAAATCATTTTCCAGTGTACACTGCTGTGACCACCGTCGTCTGCAAGAATGTTAAAGGCTCAGTTCACCCAAAAAGAAAAACACATTTTCTCACCTGCCTCTAGAGGTATAAACCCAGTTTTTGGTTTATTTCAACAGACATTTTTGTCTCAGTGATTTGTGTCTCAACTCCAATGCAACGGAAGTGAGTGGAATTCTGTTTGTAGCGCTTAAAAAATTCAGCAGTAACATGTCTTTTCAGAAACAGTGTCCCACTTACTCTGGATCAGCGTTTCAATCTGAGAAAAAAAAAGAAAAGAAAAAAAAAGCTGCCAGTTCTCTAAACAAGCAGCCTGCTTTGCATTCGCATGCAGAATTTGTTGGGCCATGCCATTGCCCCGTAAGAATGATTAATAGGACGGCACAAATGACTAATTTACTATACAAAATACCAAACAGTCATTAGAGTGAGTGAATAATTAGTTAGGCTCAGACCATTTGAGGACAGGTGATTTTTGGAAGAACCAACAGAAAGCTCTTATCCAGCAGCTTTCTGATTGAACTAGACCACATATTGTGCCTCACACAGCTGCACATTTTTCTTCTTTCACAGATTGTTTGCACGAAAAAAAACAAACAAACCCTGACACTCAAAAGGTAACAGCAATCAAATACAAAAAATCTTCTGAATATCTTGGATAGCGCCTGTAGATCCAAATATCAAGACTTGGATTTGAAAGTACAGATCTATAAAATACCCTCTTGAATTCAAAAGTGCAATATATTAGGACACTATCTTTCCTCCCAAATGGCATCTCTCTACTATTTACTGTTCTCTGCTGGTCCTGGATTTTGCAGAGGACAACACAGGCTATATTAGATGGTGGTTAATGTGTTTGGGGACAGGATAGATGCTATCCTCTGTTCAAATGTATCCTCATATCAACTGGGCTATTCCTGCTGTGTTTTCTTTCTTTTTTTTTTTTTTTGTGGCCAGAATGCGGAGATCTGTCTCTGGTCCCTCAGATTCGCTGTGCCCGCAGGCAGTAATAAACTACAGACATGTTTCCTCAGCTCAAACTCCACCTCCGCTGCCCCCTCTCTGCGACACAGGCCATATGATTATCCTCGCGACCAACAAAAAATGCCTCTGCAATCTTGTGTTGGAGGAATTTCTCTCCTGCCTTCTGTCAGCCGCCTCTATCAGGAATCTCTCTGTGGCCGAGACTTGAATGCACAAAATCATAACGGAAATCCACACTTGTGATGTTTTTTCATGAGAAGATGAGAACATGTGAAGATTTACCAGAAGCTGAGTGACACCACAAATCTTGTTGAAAGTGTTTGTATTTTAAGAAATCCTGTTGTCTAATAAGACAATAGAGAATAACCTAGCATAGAGCCCCTCTGTTAACATGAGTAAAGAGACACAGATAGTAAGTACAGACTACAGGGAGGATACAAGTGTTTCTGGCTGCAGTCCCGGGAAGCTATTGATCCTAGATGTTCTGTGCTATGAGTCTGTCTGCTGCTGGATTTGCTCGTGTGCATCTGTTTGCCTGGCTTTGGACCAGATAAGGAAACGGAGAGCTTGAGCTTGAGGTGGTGCAGACGACGGTGTCAGCAGCGAGCAGTCTGAACATGGCTCTGAAGGCGTCTCTGTCTCTGCTCCTTTCATCTTTTCATCTTCTGATTGCTCATCTGCAGGCATCAGCCGCATAGTGACACTAGATGGCGCTGTTCATTTCTAATAGGGAGCTTAACTTGCCCATGCACATTAATACTGAGGGGGGAGAGGAAAAAAAAAGTTGTACTCTTAAATTCAGATATTGATATTCTTATGCAAGAAAGCACCCACAAAACATTAACTGATAAATGCTCTTGCTTAAAAAGCTGGTTACCTCTAGCAGCACAGTTTTTTCATCTATCGATTTTTGAATTAGTCTGTGTTGGAGTATGCTTGCTAGCTCTTTTCACTTCTTACTCATGCAAAGCACTATTTGAATACAATTCTCCCTTTGCGTCATCTGAGCCTCCCCCTGAACATACCATAATCGCTGGTTCTTCGACCAATGCGAACAACAGAACCTTTTGCGAGTGGGTGTGACGGAGCTGTGGCTGCCATTAGAGCGACAGAGGAATGCAGACAGAGCTCATTGTGCCAAGTTAAGCGAACCATCGATATGCTATTGCCTGGCAACAATGATTCGCCCGGCATAATGTGAAAATTGGATTGCAGGACTCGTGATGAGAGTCTCTCTGTTCCTGCTATCACCAAGGTGTTACCGAGCGTGTTTGTGCTCTCAGCATTGCTGTGCTTGTTAGAACCATCAGAGCAAATACAGCCATACACACTCAGCTCAGTATCAGTGCGTTAATTTGTGCCCAAGAGCAGGGAGTAGGTAGGGTTAGGGTACTTGTTTTAAGCATGTGTGCATGTAGCTGTTTTCTCATGTGAGTAGCTGCTATAGATAGGTCAAAGAGGCGTGCGTGGGTTTGATTATTGGCCAGCGAGTCCTGCTCTTACCCGATAAGCACGGCAGCAGAACAAAATGCAATGCGTGGCCCTCTATTTGCAGCCACTAGACCCCTTGTTTGTCACTAGAAAGCAGTGGAGCAGTCTTGGATCACTCTCCATGTATCGATCAAAGCAAATGGAACGACTTGAGTGGAACACAGTGGCCAGACTTAATGTGATTCTGATTTGTGTGTGTGTGTGTGTGCACGCGCGTGTGTGTACATGTGTGTATGACAGGCAGGTTGACGTGGTGCCCGGGGAGATGTGATTACACCAGACTTCTGTACCTGTGCGAGACAGGGGCCCTCGTCTCGTAGCAATGTCCTTGACAATGCTGTCACATCCACTGCTCACACACACACAAACTTTGGGAGTCTGTTCACATTTGAGAGATTGGAGAATAAACTCATCAATAGAGAGTCACTGTTATCTGTCATCCTGTCCACCTCTAAATGTTATCCTGGGCCTGGAAATTGGCACAGAGCACCTTGTAACAAAATGGTAGATTTGTCTCTGTCCTGTCCTCACTCTAAAGGACCGTTACGCTTTATTACAACTTCTATTTTTTTATTTTATTTTTGTAGTTTTATCCATCATTTTTGTTGGTTAAAATAATACTGTACTCAACAAGTAATTGTTGGGAACACTGACAACAGTTATTTGGACATAGAACCATGGAGTTGTGTGAAGTGTAATGGAGGGCTACAGCTGACACTTGGTTGTGCTAACCTGAGGGTTTGTTGAAAACCTGTCTGATCATCTTTGCCCAAGCAACTTCTTTTTCATGATGCCGTGTTGAGATCTCACCAAACAGTGAGTACAAGTTTGCAGCTGCATACAAGGACCTGGGATCCCTGTATTTAAAATAAAATCCATGTGATTTCTCAGGAAAACACCTGCAGGATCCAAGATTTTTATGACGTGTGCTTACGAGTCTGGGTGCAGCAGTGCGTTCACATGCTGAAGAATGATGAAACCACTGAAATGAAGCAAAGTACTTCCACACAACTGCTAGATATAGTTCAAACTTAAATGGTCATTATTGTATTCATATACCTGGATCAGCTTTTATAATATAATAACAGTCTATGGGATACTTTGGGTCATCTTCAGCAGGTGGTGGAATAAGCTGTAAAAACCCAGTGCTAGTGCTAGCAGCCAAAGAACCAGATATTTTCCTTAGGAGTTGCTACACAACTGCTGCATGGGTAAATAAGCAACTGTTGGCTAACAAGCCAACCATATCACTATGTCAATATTGTGTTTACAACTTATTTCTGCTGCTCCAGGTTGCCTAAAAGGCTGAAAGTCTGTAAACACAGTAGTATTAGTATTCAGACAGTTCAACAAGTGGTTTTCAGATATGCAGACGTTGTATAGTACAGAGTATATGTTTAATTCTGTATGGGTTGCAAAGGGGTGGAAACTTTCTGGTAAATTTCTGGAAACTTTCCAGAAACCATGGGAATTTTCCAAATCATACACTCCATAGGAATTATGGAAATTTATGGGAATTAACAGGAAATTAGGGGTAATTTAAATTAACTATTTAACTATTAACTAAATATCATATCCAAACATAAATATAATATTTTGTTTTGCCATGAGCAGATATCTATGCAAAATAATATTATTATGTAGTGCGCAGCTCCAGTGTGTGGCTTCAATGGTCCATCTGTGCATGTGATGGAGGAAGAGCAGATATTCAAGAGAACTGGTTGTTTTAGTCAAAACATTTTGTAAATTCCCAGTTTATTCCCATTCATTCCCATATATTCCAATGGAAAGTTTCCAACTTGGAATATTCCCAGAATTTTGCAACCCCAGTTGCTACCTAATTGAGAACATGAGAAATCTTCAACTGTGTAACCACTATTAAGAATAATTGCTACAATATGACAAAAATAATACCCCTGTTGCAATATTCTGGATTTATCTTTTAGAAGTGTGTCAAAGACAAGTACAGAGCAGACACACTTACAACACACACTGTCAGGGGTACACCAAGACTCACACACACCCCCACAGGGAAGGTGTTGATTATGAAGACAGTGATGTGGCCACACATTTCACCTCTGCCATGTGTTATACTGTCGGCAGACCAACATGGGCGCGGCATCTCATTCTACTGCACCTGACCTCACGTCAGCTCCGCCAAGGTGGGTGTCACCTCATTCAGAAATGAGGCTTTACTCTCTCCAGCAGATTGCTGCCCCCTCTGCTCGGCGACAGGGCCCGAGAGTTTACCAGAGGCACAGGTACACCAGAGATAAATCTAAAGAGGCAGCGCAGAGAGGAGAGGGGGAGGGAAAGGAAAACAGGCGTTGGTGGAAGGAATAGAGAAGGAGTGAGAGGGGACGGACGGTGGGGGAAGAATGGGGGTAGATTGCAGGGGTGAGAGTGAGGGGAGAAGCCATAGGCAGAGGAATGAAGGGTGTAGAGGTGAAGGAACGCATCAACCCCCTCTGTTTCATCTCGGCACGACTGCAGCCTTATTCAACCTCAGACAGCAGAAAATAGACCAAGCCATTTATCTGTGTACAGAACTGCAGAGTCCAGATGAGCAAACCTGTAAACCCTCATCTGAGGTCAGTTATCTCTCCCAGTGGCTGGGTCTAGAGGTGGTAGATTGGAAAAGCTAGCCCTCAATCCATAGTGTGACACGGCGCTGCCGCTTTGACAAACAATTGAGTCACAGTGGTTTCAGAATCATGATGCAGCAAATAAAAATGATGACTCTTGATGGAGATCAGGGTGTTTATAAAAAGATGATTTAACATTTCACTAACAGCAGTGATTTCAGAGTCTGTTGAATGTCATCTTACACATACAAAAAGACTGCTTGATATATTTTCTCTTCCCCTAAAAGATGATAAAATATTGAACGCAGGTGTTTGGGTTTTTCTGTATTTGTGGAATGAACACGAGGAAATCCTCCCATCAGCATTACCACAGTCTTTTCTGGTTTCTGCCCACAAACTGCTAGATGTAAATCCTAACACACAAGTGACAAACCAAAAACTGATGAATATTTCATGAGCACACGAGGTGTCAAGTTGGCTTTTAGCTCTTCAGCTTTTAAAAGGTGGATGTTTTCACTCTCATGAGACAAATTTGTATCGTTTGACCTCTTTCTCCTTTCATATATTTTTTATAAAGGCTTTGCTAATGTTCCATACGCAGTTTGTCAGATTCACTTCTGGTGGATCCAGCATGAAACCACCGTTCAACACCAAAGTCGTCCACCTTGACATACATACATATCAAAACTCATGGCTGATTCCAGACGGTGATGATCTCTCTCCTGTCTGCCTCTGAATAAGACATCCTAGCCATGATGATTGCAATTCTAAAAAAACATAATAAAATTTAAAAAAAATAAAACAAAAAACATTTTTATCCACTAATTACAACAATGGCTCAAAAAGCTAACAGGAATGGATGTGTCATGTCAGACAAACATATTTACGTGATTGAATGGATTTAACCTTCAGACAATCATGCAACTGATGATGATGTTATTTATTCTACAATCAATTACATTTTTTAAGCAAATGTGTGTTTTTGTGGTACTTTGTTAGCTACGTAACATCACACTTATAATACACACAGACATATAAATATATACATTATAGCTAACATTTGGGTTTGTTGTTGTATTTATTTGTATATCTAAAATTATTAATTGCGAACATGTGCATCATCTTTAAAATGAAGCAGCTTCAAATGACCAAACCTGTGTTGAAGTTTTGCTGACCTCTTGCAGTCATGTTGTTGTTAAGACAAAATGTCTAGATAGTGAAGACTGTGTCTCGCATTTCCTCTACTACTTGGTTTGACATGATCACATTCGTTCTCCAATCATGTTTTAAAAATGATTTCATTCTGGAATGTCTGCACACAGCGCTGTGGTAAGGTTAAGGTTATTGTAAGATCATGATCATGCGAAATAATAACTAAAACATGTGTCTGCGCTCAGGGAAGGATCAGAGTTATGGTTTAAGAAGAGTGTTGGATTGTTATGGGACATGAACTGTGGTTCCTCCACAGACTAACAATTTCTGCTTTGCTGCATGCGCACACATTTCACACTACACTACTACTTTTGGCTCTAAACATTGGCTCTGGATGTAAATTTTGTGCTACACAATTTTCCAACATGAACACTATTTTGAGGCACACTAGACTAAAAAGCTTGGGTCACTTCGATGACAAATGACCTCTTTGGTCATTTAGGTACAAGGTGTAAAAAATTGCCTGGATTTGCTTTGAATCAGCACATTTCCACACGACTTATCATTTACAAATGTTTAAGGTGTAGATATAATTATGTGGGTGCAACAGGGCAGACAGCTGATGAAGTCATTTATTGAACTGAAAGTGCTTCTGGTCTGAATCTTTTCGTCCAAGTTTTGGATACAAGCCATTCACTGTCTTTGTTATAAAAAAATCCTATTGTCTGTCTACAAGAGCAACTATGAATAAAACCACAACTCTACCTGATTGGATCTTGAAACAGAACTATAACAAAGATAGATGAGAAAAAAATACAAATGCAATTTTGAAATATTACAGCTAGGTAAACATTACATTCAAGTTCTCCTAAATCTATTTGTCTCCCACTCTGTCACCCTCTCAACACACTCTTATTAGTTCCCATCCTTTCATAAACACTAATAAAGACAACAAATTGGGACTGTGTCAACTATGTTCATGAGAAGTTGGAGAGGGAGAGCAGGAGCATGGGAGAGGGAGGGAAACAAGCCAATTACAGACATTGATTTACCTCCAGACTGCCTTATGGGCGGCTTAGCTTGCCGGTCAGGTTCCAGGTAATTCAGGGGATTGCATCCATCGCCATGTACTTCAGTTATCGCTGCAATCCCATCTCAGCCTCCATGAAAGCACATGGTGAGACAGGAATATTAATAAGAAGCTGTGACGCTCAAAGTCTGGGCCCGTAGGATCTTACATGATCCACAGTGACACCTCTTCTTTCTTTCTCCACTGCGATGGGGCCACCATTTCATGTTTTATATTCTCCTGGTGCGTGTGGCGGGTTGAATACAAAGATACCTTTTAGCATGTTTCTTTTATACCCTAGGTCTCAGATGTTTTTAGATGAAATCCTTTCAAACATGCCAAAGCACACTACCCACAATTGATTCATGTGACACACACACTCTAATCATTCATGTGAAGGACTTTTTCTTGTTCCTCTAATTGTCAAGAGCCAAGAAGACCCCATTCCCCTCTCCGTTTGATGGTCCAATGCTCCCGTTAGGGAAAGTACGATTATACAGTTCTTCTGTTTCGGAGGCTGAAGGACAAGATCTGAAGGACAAGAGAGAAAAGAGAGGCTTGGGCATTCATTATGACCTCCTCCACCCCAACTCAGACACATTCAAACGCACCGTCTTTCTATTTAAGCCATCCACTCTTTCACACTCCGGCTTCATCTTTCAAACTCGTCCTCTCACCTCTTGACTTTCCCCTCTTTTTCTGTCCACCACCCCCTCCTCTGACTCTTCAATCACAAGCGTTTGGCTGCCAGTGGGATCAAGACACAGCGAGATGTATGAGCGTGGAGAAAAATGGATGGCTAATTCAATCAAGTCTATTATTCCTGAGGCAGCGCCGTGTTATCAGCGCCACTGCAAAGGCGTTTTGATGCATTGCCTTCATGCTCAGCCTCGCTCCCACCACACACTCCTGCAGAAATCAAAGTTGTTGTGGTCCGGGGGAGGGGAGGGAGGGTGCGCTTCACAGAGTCATCAGAGACCAGAGAGGGCTTGTTTCAGCGGGGCGACACACAGCAGTGAGCTGTTTACCTTCGCCACATGGAAGCTGCAGTCACAGCAGCAAGAAGTCGAGTGTCAGGTGTCAACATCATGTGCAAACAAGGAGTGAATCATATCAGTCTGTGTTTAGGGAGAAAGATCAGTTCAGTAGGCAGCATCAAGCTGATGTTGAACATAGTCTTTTAATAGCATAAATAAACATACAGTTTGTCCTTTTTACAATTCTTGTATAAAAATTAACTGGTCTTTATAATGAATTCACCTTTCACATAGAATAATCACACGTCTAGTCGCTTTAAATCTGCAGTACTCAATGTTTTTTACCCAAAACAATGGATAGAATGTGTAATATAAAATGTGTCACTCCCTGTCACAAACTGAGGATGGTCACCCAGCAGCTTCCCTCTTTTGGTTCAGTGCTCTTGTGAAGTTTTTCAGCCACGACAGACAGCAGCTTTCAAGGGGAAAAAAGAATGGAAAAGAATTGGAGATAGCACCATGAACTGTGCATCATTTGCAACTTCTATCTGACCTATCTCAAGGTCTGATTCACAAAAAGATGTTTTGCTAATGATAATGTAGTGCAAACACAGCCATGAAGTTTTGCATCTGAGAATCAGACGGTGTGGAAGTATGTGGCTGGAACATGTGTGGTCAGCAGCAGTGTGTAATGTTGATGAAATGCTTTCTGTAGTGGTCCAGTAATATTTGTCCTTAATGTGTATTCATGTAGCATATCATGTTAGAAATACAGAAGAACAATACAGTCAGAGATGAAGATGTTTGATTTGAACTTCCTCCACTTATAATTAGAACTGTTGTAATGATCTATTAACTCTCCCTGCTCCTTCATCTGGTTATTTTATGACTCACTCTGTATTGACTGTTGTGTCAGGCTGATTGTTATTTGGGGTGCTTTAACTGTCTCCCTCATGCCTCTTGGTGCATGGAAAGCTCTTTTCTCTTCTACTCTGCTCTCTGCTGGGCTGGTACAGAGCGAGTGAAACCATCGTCTCCTCTCCTAACAACAGTATGTTTGATGTTGTTTTACAGGTTCATTCCCTTGTGGTGAATATCAGGTGTTCTGTGCATTCTGCGTGCACATGATGTTCTGCAGTGTGCTACAGGTTTGCAACGATCACTGCAGGGTCTGGGCATGATGCACTTCAGTTACCAACTATTAGCACTAGTGTTTGTGAATTGGCCCAATGTATGCATATTTAAATAGGCAGAAATAACACCGGAACACAGGACATGGCAGCATAGCGAGGCTTACACATTTTCTTTTGACGTACAATCATGTGAATTGATTGTACTGATTGTACCATGCGGCACCTTTAGCAGCCAAAGACAAAGATTCTTCTCAGGGGTCTTGACTTGATGCATTAGTTAGTGGAGACCAAAACAGAGCTTAATGGAGAGTAAATATTGGCTTGGACTTCTGTCAAGTGGCTTTGCCATTGATGTGTAAATTGGTAATGCAGAACAACTTTATAAGTTGATAATATGTTAATGAAAATGGTGTTTGTTCATTCAAGCTTCATTTTTACTTAATACGTCACTTGATGACTGAGGAGTGACCTTCATTCATAATGACATTGATTCAAAGTTAAACACTGCTTATTTGAAACCTGTACAGATTCTTTTTACAGTAGCCTCATTAAGTCACACTCATCAGTTCGTACACGTTCCTCAAATTCTGCAGACATACGTGGTATCTTTTGATACTTTGTGATCTTGACTAGCATTTACAGTTTTTCTCTCCATCGCTCAGGTGCACTGCTGCCAACTGAGTCCGCAAATTCCCCCACAGAGCCTTCTGCTCACACAACTCTTAATCTTTTCTAATGCAGGAAAATCTGTTTCTGCTGTGTCGGCTGATTCACTGTGTGAAAACATGCAGAGGTTTGAAATGTCTGTTTCCATAATCAAGCCACGTCCCTTTCAGTATGTAAAGGGACGTATCAGTTTGCTCACCTGCTGTATGTCATAAGGCTGGAGGCAGAGGGGTAGGAGGAAGAGTGAGGACGTAATGCAGCTGTAAGATGTAGGGATATGTGAATGTAATGTAGAAAAATCTATGTATATATCTTTGACTATATTAGCAAGCAAGATATAGCATAGTAAGCATATGAAATAAATTATGTTAATTGTATTTTCAGTTTTGTTTCACTAAATGACTGCAGGTGTGAACACATGATGTGTCGAAAGAAGTTTTGTTATTTGTGTCACGTATTTGCAAAAGTAGGTCTCTTCTTTAAAAAATAAAAAATGCATCTGGAAGTTCTGCGGATTTAAACAATGGATATTTGCACAACATACATTTGTATGGATGATCCCACCAGCGGGCCCTGCAGGGCTGATGGTGTTAACTTTTTTATGAGACATGTGTTAGAGAGCTCTGAGAGTTGACAGATACAAATCCTGCATAAAGTCTCTAACACCTCTACAGCATACTGACAAGCCTATTAACTCCCGGTATCAGGTCAGTTGTTTCTTACCGACTGTAATGCCTCGCACTGCATGTGCAGTCATTTCCCTAATAAGTCTTTTTTACTTGAAGTAAAGTTGGACTCAGAAACAGTCCAAAAATGTGATCAGGAGAATAGTTAATAACATGTGAAACACACAGGCTATATGATTTCTTTTTAATTGACAAGGGTGAGCAAAGTAAATGACGAGACAATAAAAGGGAGAGTAAATAGGTTTGGACAGGGTGAGCATTGAGACTGGAGACAGATAAAGACCAAGACAGAAAAAAACAGGCAGTGAGTGTAATATAGACTGATATCTGAGTAAAGACAGAGAGAAATCAAAGGAACAAAAAAAAAAAAACAGAGATGGGATGAGCGTCAGGGTGGCGACATGCCAGTTCATAAACGATATGAAAAAAGAGAATGATGAAAGAGTGAGGGAGAGAACAGTAAATAGAATCTCTCTATTTAAGACAGGCTGTGCGAGAAATCATTTTTCCCTCACGTCCGAGCTGTGTTTCATTTAGGCCATTAATCACAGCTATAATGGAGAGCTGAGCCCTGCGCTCCTACACACTCTCTTGACATGCACACATGCTGTATGATGAGTACTAAGCAGAAACCCTAATGGCCACATGGGAGGGAGCTACACCACTATTGAAAGCAGAGCTGATTTCACAGAACTAACTGGTTGCCAAAAAAGCAGTCTTGTCCCCCCGTGTGTGTGAATCAGGGCATGAGATGGAGGAAATTGTACAGATGGATTTTCGGGTTGGTATTCGCTGTAAAAATAACCGCTGCAGGGCTACTTCATTCTCTTCCGAGAATGTTTCTGAAACACAGCTGTTGATTTCGTGATTGGCATTGGAAGTTGCTGCCTTTCAATAGTGATATAAAAAGACATTGCTGCAAGGATATCTTTGTCTATCTGTATTTTTCTAACAAAAAAAGTAAATTTAAAGTTGAACTAGTGCGTAAGATGTGCTTTTAGTGGCATCTAGTGGTAAAGTTGCCGATTGCAATCTCCCTGCCTCAACTATGGTGGCCATGAAATGCAAAAAAATGCCCCATATAGAGCTAGTGTTTAGTTTGTGTGTCTGGGCTACTGTAGAAACGTGGTGGTTTAACACAGAGGACACTGTGGAAGAAAACCCATGGTGTCTGTAGATATAAAAGTCTCATTCTAAAGTAACTAATTGTTATTTTCAGGTGATTATCGTAAATATAAACAGAGCACAGAAACAGATATATACTAATTAAAACAGAATTATGAATATTATATTTTCATTTCTGCCAGTAGATTCACCAGAATCCTACAAAATATCAAAACACGTCCGAACACTGACCAATCAGATCACTGATAAATCATAGTCATACAGTATGTATATGTATAGTATCGGCAACCTCTGTGTATGAAATGAAGCTAATGCAGAGGTGCCACAAACTGTAATTCTTTGAACAACCACTCGAAGGCTGGCTACAGAACATTTCTATCTCCATAAGTCCCCATGTTCAAATGTACAACTTCACAGCAGAAACGTTCATGACAACTGTACTGAGGGTGAATTTTTATAGAACTCACCCATTTTATTGATCTGAAGGCTTAAAGTTTTGTGTGACAGGTTGGTGCCATTATAGATGGCTTGTTTGAGGCGTCATTCAGCCAGCCTCAGGTCCCACCGTTGGACCACGTCTTTGATGATGTCCTGACAAAAGTCCTCCTGAGATTACAATAACGTGACACGTAATGAGAATCTTTTCATCTTTGTTCATCACTGAAGCTAAGTATGCACACTTTGCCTCAGTGTTACATCTAATATTTGGAAATTATTTCTAGTTTTTCTATAGCTTATGTTCTGGTATGTCATTATATTTTTTACATTTCACTTTGTTGACTATCACTTAATTTTCCATGTAACTGTTTGTCTTGTAGGTACATATCACCAGAGCATTTGATCTCCTCTCAGTACTTCATTCATGGTTCTGATTCTGTGCCTTGAAATGTCGCAGTTAACAAGCTGTAAACCTCAGTGTTAACAGAGATGTGTTAACCAGCTTCATCACACTGGTTATTATCCACGACCAATGCTAGTCTGAATGAATCAGTATCCCAAACACAGGCAGAGACATCAGGAGAACAGCTGGAGGTTGGCTGCTTGACAACCTCCACAAACATTTTTTCTTGTCCCGAACAAACTCTGAAAGAATGAACTTCAACACAACTCGTGACACGCTGCCAACAATAATGTGTGTGTTTTGTGAGTAACACAATGTGTTACACCTGCATCTCATCAGTCTACTTCCTGTCTGCCTCTTTTACCTCAGCTGTCTCTTTTTATCGGCAGGTGTGTGCCCACACATACACACACACATAAGCGGACTGTCGTCTTTTATTTCTTTAACACGACTTTGCTTTCTTTGTACAACAGATGCTGCCTCCACCCAACTAAGTGTAATTAAATACAGACAAGGATGAGCCTGAATTTTAAAATAGATGACAATTTTTTTTTTTTTTTTGAGGGAGGTGGGTCAAATTTCCGTCTTTTGTATCATGGGGGTGGGGGATAGAGTTACATGCATGACTGATGGTGGAATAGGCTTTTTTCACAGAGGACATTGTGATATGTCACAATGACGCACATGTATTTAATAAAATCAGTGATGGCTGAACTTTTAGAGTTCTGGTATTGCTCATGCTGGCAAAAGCGTCTGTGAAAAAGGTCTACTGAGGTAGTACATACAGCTCATCTAATATTCTTTGAAGTAAGGAAGTGAAAACAAACAGCTTATACAGTAGATACTAATTTACTGACAAAAATGAATTTCCATTTCAGTCCGACTTTAATGGATGGGGGACAGTGAATCGTCTGTAAGTTGGCTATGACTTTCACTGTCCTGAGAATGATGATCAGACAATTCTCGGGCTGTGCAGCAAAGTGAATAAAGGAATGAAAAGATTTCTATTTTACTCATGAAAGAAAAGAAATACTGTACTCTTCAAACTTGTGTGCGAGCCGTCAGCACAGTGGAGCTGCCCTCAAGTGAAGCCCAGGGTCTGTCCTCGTCCAATGATGTCACCTCCTTCTCCCGAGAACTCCTTCATCAGCAAGGTCAGGAGGATCTCAGTGTGGGGCTCCACTGTGCCAGTGCTAATGCAGTCAGCTGGAGATAATGGGGAGTTTTTGGGAAGTGGACCTTCAGCTTGACCCTGGAGGTGAGGTAGAAAAGCTGACTAAATTATTCATCAGCCGTCACTGATCCTAATAAAAAAAAAAGATTATAAAAATACAGGATGAGTCCCATGCAAATGAAGACAGGTGTTTTTAAGGCCGTGGATTCCACAAAGGCCCCGGAGTAAAATGCACGAAGAAATAAAAAAATGCACACACGCCCACCACCTTAGCAGCTCCTTTAAACAGGAATCTTTCAATGCTCCATTTCACCACACGTTATCCTGCGTTGTGTGTAAGAGCCGCAAGAGGCGACCACTCTGTGATGAAACATTATCTCTGTTCTAAAAATATGTGGCCGTTCTTCACATCCTCATATAACACTGCAGTCACAAGCATCTTCATGATGCCACTGGGAGCGTGTACACAATGCAGCGAACAATCAGTGGGACATGCAGTACAGATCACATCAGGAACATGTGTGACAGAGTGTAACAAACATTTTGTTTATCGGCTTTGTTAAACTGCCTTCCTCCTGTCCGGCGTAGGTTGCATTAATAATTCATGCATTTTCTGTATTTTGAGTGCGCTTTATATATTTATACTGTGGGTATGCCAGCATGATGTTTGGGAGTGAGAAGTTTGCGGGCCATTTTTGTGCTGCAAAAAGGCCACCAAGTGCTCTCCCATCCTCAGACGTTGTTGTTTGACAGTCTGCTCTGAAAGGGGTTTTTGTTGGGATCCATTAGTGTGTTTTGTACCCTGCAGCTTTTACAGTGAAAACCCCTCAGTATCCCCGCTGTGGTGCATATAACCCACATGCATGCACAGAAGTAGGCATACACACACACACAACGCCCCCTCCACCTCATCACCCATCCCCCTGCACACAGACATACTCAGTGGGGGGAAATAGGTGGGAGGTCAGAAGGATGCAAGCCGGCGTTAGTTACTATGGTAGCCAGTCAGACCCTGCTTCCCTGAAAGCACGGTGTAGAGGGTGGCATTGCCGTCAGTAAATAGATTTCTTCATGGGAACACCACTTTACCAGAGTGTGTTGGCGGCTTATCAGATACACACAAACTAACACTGAATGATCAAATGTGTCGCACAAAAAAATCAAATGCTTTGCAGCCTACACAGTGTCAGCAGATTGCAGAGTTGTTATTCCTATCTTAGTGAGGCCACCTGGTAAGTGGTGAAATATGGGACAGGTCATGCAGTGAGCCTGTGCATGCCTGCGGCGTCGCACAGTAACGAACAGTGTACACTTCATGACTTTATCCAAACTGACAGTGTGTTTGTTAGTCTGATCGTTTAAGTGGGCTTCTTTGTCCTGACTTTTTCATCTATGAGCTTTGGAACTGGAATTCTGACTTAACACAAATGCTGTATCCATGTATTCATGAAGATTTTGCAAGATTTGAAAATAGAAACTATTTCTTTAATTGAAAGTAGTTCCAAACTAAGTGTGTATTCTGTAGATCAGGGATGTGGCCCATGAGCCAAAACTGGTTCGCAAATCAGTTTGCAAACTGTCAAAATTGTATTTTTTCCTCAATAAAAGAGAAAGCAAAACATATTTAAAGATTCTGAAGAGCAGGTTCTATACAAAAAAATCAGTATCAGATTTCTGCCCTAAAACAGTATAGATGGAGCCACATTGCTAAGGCACTGCCAAAACTGTTGATCTGTAAATAGTCTGCAGGGTGGGGATCATTTATCTTCCTTCCTCAATAACTTCAGTTGGTGTTGTGATGTGATGCAAGTTTTACTAAAGAAAGAGAAATGGAAATGTGTGAAAAATGAAAAGAACTTTTAGATGTCGACCAGCCGTTTGATTCATAAAAAAGGAAAACACTTTACTGTTGTTCTAAAATACACAACTAAAACCGGTCCGGCTCATTTGAGATCAAATTGGCCTGTAGGTGTCCCATGAACCTAAATGTACTCCAGCTGTAGATAATTTAGATTTATAGAGACATTGTTTCTGCAACAAGATGTTGCTGATGATTTTAATTGCAACTTAAGCTACATTTCATTCACCTCTGTTGTGTTGTAGTTGAGCCAGAAATCACATCATCTCAAAAGCAGGACAAACTATGTGTAATGGTTAAATACCACAAGAGACAAGTGAGTATATTTGTAATTTGGGTGAATTGACATTTACGTTCTTATATACTTGATTTTAACAACCATTACATGTAGACAAGCACAGCCCTGTCTCCTAAAATTATATTTAAATATGACTAAACTGTTTACTAAATGATGTTGTGGTGACAAATGTAATCAGTGCCTGGATTTGTTCCGAGGCAATGCTTTTATGGGTGAACGAGGCACTCCATGTATCTCCTGCACCAGACTTGCTTGTGGGTGGAAGCAAACAAACCACAGGATTGTAACACCAGAGTCCGCTGTTCATATCCATGCTCACATCTGTGGCTTTAGGCAACAAAAGCACTTACGTTTAAGGTTGGTTAAGGTTAGGGAAAGATTGTGGTTTCTGTTAAATATTGACACATTTTGCTTCAAGTACCTGGAGACATTTTCTCTGCCAAACCCAACCACGACGTTTCCTGGTCTCTAAGATTTCTGTCAAATATAACCATCGGCAGAAAACAAGCAAAAGACATTTGACATGTTTCCATCCAAATTTATTGCAGATTTTACCTAAATTTTGAGTAGTTATAAAATGTGAATGAAAGCTTGTTTCCATCCACTACACTTTAAGTAAATATTAGGAGTTGGTAACCAAGATAAGCAGTAGGTAAGAAGAGGGTGTAACAACATGATTTAATTACAAGAGCGATAGTCGAATCTCCAACGATGAAAGACATGACGTAGATTAGACATTTGTGTTTGTTTTATGCATTAATGTGAGGAAGGTTACACCTGATCTGTGCTGACTGATCATGGATGGATTCTAGACTATCAGAGAATTGAGAAAGAGCTGATCTTAGATGTTTGCCATGTCAAAACTTATTTGAAAAAACGGTTTGCACCCCTTATTATGTGCATATTTCTCGAAAAGACAAAACAATGAAATTGTGAAATTGAGGAAATATTTTCGAATTTTACTGGTTCCATCAAACTTCACTATACTACCTCAAAATATGCAACAATAGTGATGTGTGTCAATGAACATTTTACTCATATGTTCAGTAACAACATTTTTGTGACTTTCTGTTGCACATTAGTTGTATATAAACTTTCAAGGACTGTGACACCAGCAGCATTGTTCACGTTTGCCTATAATTCGTGCATACCCAGAAGATTCACAAGAACTGAATCGCTGAAATATCTCTGGCTGAAAATGGAATCATTTCCTTACGAACTTCTGTTTTTTGCGAAGGTTGCTTTAGCTGACCTGTTTGGTAGGGTTAAAATCAACTTTGCCGTATCTGAATGGTTCTGTTTGTTAAGGCTTGTGCAGAACAAGTGAACTGTGTGAGTCAAACTGGTGATTCACACAAACTAAACCACCTTTTCAGGAGGTCTTGGGCTGCTTCCAAGCAGACTCTGGTTTGTTTCGTTGAAAGCAAAACAGACCGCCCACAGGATTTTCTGACAGTAGGTATGTGATGATGTAAACAAAACAAAAATACAATTAAATCCATCCAAATCGACATTTGTCAAGGATGCAATCTTATAAGCAATCTGTATAACCAACATATATGTTTGAATCATTTAGTAACCATGGTAACACATACAGTATGCACAGCAGGATGTGAGTGGGATTTTCCTTGACCAATCAGAAATTCAAAATTAGTTTAAACAGAGGTTTGGTGAGCTTGGATCCTTCAGGCAGGAGAGTGGCACATACTGGCTGCATGGTAACAGTGTTCCCACTGTAATATGGTACAAGAATAACATTCAGCATGACTTGTTGTGAATCACTGAAATTGGATTGATCCAACATGGGTCCATGTAGCAGTGATGATGCAGGATGATATCATCAAAACTGTCCATTGAATGAATCCAATGAATGTTTACTCCTCTTGGTTTGTTTGCAAGAAGCCAAGTGTAGACACGAACCAGACCAGAAATAAATGGAAACATATAATAATAATATACGACATATTTTTTTCCTTTGGTGTTGAACAAATAGACCAATCTACAGGTCTAAGGATATTCCAATCAGCCTCAGCTGTACTTTAAAATTTAATGCTAAAAAGCAAAACTGGCAACCCATCGGCTCTTATCTGACGTTAGCTTAGCCTCTGGAGCCAATGGTTGATGTTTCAGGCCTTTCAGTGTAGCCAGATGGTATCCGGAAAACAGAAGAAAACATATCTGGACCAAGGCTTCCTTTGCAGTCAAATCGGTGTATCAACATATCTGCACAAATTAAGATACACTTAAAAAAGCTAATAAAGAGTTAAATTGTCAGCAGCTGATGGGTTCTCGCCTCACGGCCAATGCATTCCCCCTATTTTTTACCAGCATGCAACCACTGTCCGCTCATTCAATACTACTTGGACTATAAATGGATACAGGAATGACTCCCAAATCTTAGTGTTTATAGAGCTTACTAACCTGAGATGCTAAACCTAAGTTGCATTCAACTAAGATGGTGAATAATGTAAAGTGTAAGCTCTCACAAGCACCTGGATTTTATGAAGGTGCAATACTGTATCAGTGGATTACACCTTTAAGCCACAACAAGTGGCCACACCAGGACACAGAGCAGGATCATGCACACACAAATGTATGAATAACAGTTGTAAACTGATGGAACAGGAAACCAAACTTCAATAAATGAATAAAACAGCCCAGAACATTGCTCGTAATTTGGAAATGAAACCTGCGTCGGCTCCAGATGTGTTTGGAGCAGTGTATTCAACCTGCAGTGAGTGTTTACTCTCAGTTTAGTTCAGTTTTTGCCAGGTGATAACAATTTGAGCATCATTGAAGATTTTATGGGAAAAGAGCCCAGCAAAGTTTATCTTCATCAGATCATAGAATCTCAGCGCATGGGCAGGTGTGGAGTGGGAGGTAGGTGGATCTCGCAGAGGTGACAGAGTGCAAGGGGGGAGGGGAAGGAAAGAGACATACAAACAGGTAGAGACAGAACAGAAACAAACAGTACAGACAAACACCACACCAAAACTGTCACAACGCTGGCCTCGTGACAAAACTGCTGATCCTAATTTTGAACTGATACTGTTTACGAGCTCTGGTTCTGTTCTATTGAGTAAAGTCAAAGTTAAACTTTTGTCCTGCGGTTAAAAACCAAACAGAACCAACTTTAGGCTTCATCACTCCCTTTAAATTCTCGTTCATGGGGCTGTTTCTTGTCACTTGTTCTCACAGAAAGCGCTACAAGTCTTTGCCTATCCCACTTCACAGGACACCATTCGACATTGTCTAAGAACAAAAGTATATTTCTTGGAAACCAGTACTTTAACTGAGGCACTTATCTGTAAGCTTTGTTCCAGGTTGGAATGACTCAGAAACGACCACAAAGGCCCTAGAGACACACTACAAACTCAGACCAACAAAGAAAGGCTCTTTAAAGTGGCTGTGCTGCACTTCCACCCTGCTCTAAGCTGTTAGAGTCTTCCCTATGAGTCACCTGAACACTTCTATTTATCACTGTCTCGCTGTTGCAGCAAAGTCATTCCTCAGCTGGGACAGGAGGATATGTGAGAATTTTTTTTTGAGACTTGGGAAAGCAGTGGGCTGCTGTCTCACCTTACCTCCATGTCCGTGTGATGTTACTGAGTGGGCCCTTAGCAGCAGGTCAGGCTGTGTCCCTCCTCAATGTCAATATGCCGCTCAGCCTTACATGATGCAAACTGGCATCAAGGATGAGACATAGCAGATTGTATGGCAGTGCTAGAGGTGTAACTGGATGTTAGTGTTATATAATGTTTTTGTGAAACTGCACAATACATTTCCATGATATTCTGACAACAGATACACTTGATAAAAAGTGACAAAATGATGTGAATATATAGACATAAATCAATAATTACTAAATGAAGTGAATGTCAATACAAATATAAAAGCCTCCTGATAATTAATAAAGGAATTAGAATATTAAAAAGAAAGCCACTGTATTACAAATTTAATTTCACTTAATTTCTTCACATGTTACCAGTGGTGCCCATATGACAACTGATCCTCAGAATTCACATCAAGAGCCACCATATAGTTTCATTTTATGTTTATGTTTAAGTACTTTAAGTAGAAGAAGATATACTTTATTAATCCCTCAATGGAGAGAGATGGTGGAGTGATGGGGAGCCAGCCAGACCAGCGCCCAGTGAGCAGTTGGGGGGGGTCGGTGCCTTGCTCAAGGGCACCTCGGCAGTGCCCAGGAGGTGAACTGGCACCTCTCCAGCTACCAGTCCACCTTCCATGTGGGACTTGAACCGGAACCGGCCACCCTCCGGTTCCCAAGCCAAGTCCCTATGGACTGAGCTACTGCCGCCCCTGTACTATATCGACCAATAACCACAATAAACAGAACCATTTGCTGCATGTATTGTCTCATGCTAACTGTAGCTAACAGTCTAGGCTTAACGTGTTAACAGCAGTTGGATTTTAAAATGTTGACATCAATCATGTGAAATGTATTATTAACGTATTTAGTATAATTATAAGTTAGCAATTTGCATATTTAAAGGGAGTATATGGACTAAGAAAACTAAAGTGTGTGTTAATATGGTGACTGTAAAGACATCTAATGTGGCTTTTAAGTATCTTGCGTGCAGGGGCAGACTGGGGCAAAAAAGTGGCCTGGAGTACCGGCCGTTCTGTGATTGTCCAGATCACACAGATGGTCAGTCCGCCCCTGTCTGCACATTTGATTTCTTTCTGATGTGCACATGGAGCAATGCAAAATATGCTTTGCTTTCTGTGTTATCACCCCATGAGACTGAGGTGAAATGATTGCTACCACTCACGTCTGAACCTTATGATGCTGAAGTCAGGAAGTGGCTAGACCAGCTTAGCCCAAAGGCTGGAAACAGAAACAGAAGTTCACATATGTACCGATTTGTCAAAAAATAATTCAAGGTCCAATGTGTAATATTTAGGAGGATCTATTGTAGCTAATTGCAGAAATGGAAAATAATATAACGTATGTAATAAATATATTTTCATTAGTGTGTAATAGCTGTGTATTAGACTTGTATAATGATGTTGTTCTTGTCAGGTGTCTTAGTAATGTTACTCCTGACACTGAATCCCTGCTGTGGTTACTTGTATGTGCAAAACAATAAATGTTGCTTTTAATAAAGCCAAACTGTTATTACTATGCAGTGCACATGATTAGAATTTCTTTTGCCTGATTTCAAATTCAGTATAAAAGTGTGACAATTTCAATTTACCTCTCCAGTGAACATGCTTGTCCTCTCTTATTCTAAAGTGGTGTTGATCATTTCTTCATGAAGCCAGGCTCGAGGGAAGCCCGAAAGGCTAGGAGGAGGGAGAGTTGAAAAGTTTGAATTCTAACAGGAAGTGAATCCTGTCAGATCCACGTTCAACTTTTTGTCGTCTTCTTGCAGTCACACTCTGATCTTCGTAACAAAGTGTATCAAAGACAACATGTAGAAAAGCAAATTTATCACTCCTGTCTTCCACAAAGGCTTCACCTGGACAGCAACAACACAATCCCAGAACTACACCCAGCCTTGTCACTTACTGGTGAATAAAACAGGAAGTATGTGGGTGTATGTGTGTGGCTGGCAGCAAACTGGAAACACCAGTGAGAGGATCAGGGTACATGAAAATAGATTAAAGGGATTCATCCGGTTATCAAGCCGCTGCAGACAATCTCTACTAAGTGATAGCAGGGCCATTCAAAGAGGAGGACTACACCAGCGCCCCCCAACCCCCATCTGATGTCCACCGCCTCCATGTGTGAGCTGTATTTGGACTCTACAACCGTAACTATAGATTTAATTAAACTAGGAAGAGGATTACGGATGAAATGCTGCAGTTTAGCAGTGTTCATGTGTGTAGGCTCACTCTGTCACTTTGAGCACTCTGAAAACTGTGATAGCTTTCAGTATGACTTTCCATTGTGGTTACTGTGTTGTGGACAGCCAATACTCCACTCTCTCTACTTGATGAAAGCTGAGCATGTAATTGAAGTTGTGTGTAACTGCTGCATTGACCCTCTTTTGGAAAAAAAAACACACACACACACAGCTGACATTTTGCCCTCTTCTGGCATATATATATTTTCATATTTAATGCTGCTTAATTCACAAACATAGTGTGACATAGCAATCCTGCTTGCTATTTAACCTTGAAGCAATCTGAAGTAGTTTGACAAAAAAATCTTTTGCATACTCAGCAAACTGTGGCAGACCGTGTAATGCAAATGAAAACGCTACAGAAAAGATAATATATAGTGGATCTTGAATGAAAATGTTTTTCAAAAAAATTAAAGTGTGTACTATTTATGGTGATTTAATAACCGAAATGGAATATATAACTATGTTGTTAGTGCTTTATAGTCACACTATGAAACGAGTCATTCCATTTTTATTACTTTAGATCTTTACTTATTATATTTCTATAATTAATTAGTAACATTGCTGATGTTTCGTAGGCAATAACAATTGAAATGTGTGTAATTACAGTTTTAGAAGGCTGTACAAGAGAGATGCCAGAAGATACAGTGTGTACACCTAAAACCTGAAAAACAAATGACTGCAGAGGGCTCAGTGTGGTGCCCTGAACACCAGCAGCAAGTCAGGAGAGGACGAGGTAAGCGACACACACACACACACACATACAGTAAAATGGCATTATGTTCAAAGAATGCAAAAGAAAAATGCAAAGAACTGTAGAGAACTACAATAAAGCAAATGAATATCATGTGTGATGTCACTGTCTTGAACAGGACCAGTTTCCTGCAGCTGCTGATTTGGAAAGATCCACGCAGAAGTTCACCGGGCTTCTCTGAATCATGGTGCTCATGGTCGGTCAGGATCATAGAATGAAAGAGCTGCAGCACACCGATACACTCACAGTTTTTACTGCTTTCACTGCTTGTTTATATGACTTTATATACTAACCAGCCAGCAATTCTCATTCTGCATTCAGACTGAAATGGACAGCCAGCGATGTCGATCTAAAAGAAGAAATATATCTATAAAGTCTTGTTGTTGTTTTTCACATTAGCTTTTTTGGGTTGAACTTGTAAATTAGGCTGCAGTTGCCCTGTTATATAATATACATATAAATATACACAATATAAGTCACCATAACCTGCAGTGGTAACATAATAACATAACATAACATAATGACACTGCTGGGAAGTGTTCCCAATGTTCATATGTATATCATTGAAATAAATACAGCACATACATCTGTTAATCATCTTTTATTAATGACTATTCATGAACACCAACATATTTCAACATTATAATTCTAGACTAAATATGTGTGTGTATATAATGTGTGTGCTGGTGCATCAGAGGCCCTGTCTGCCTCTCCAGCAGCTCGGTCGTGAGCTCACTGTACTCATCTCTTCAAGTCTCTGAAGACAAAAACACAGAAAAACAAATGTGAGGCTTTATAAGTTTCATGACATTATGTGTAATGTGATGTAATGTATGTGTAATTATCTAATCATTTTGTAACGTTTTCCAAGCATTGTCACTTTACAGCATGATACAGTAATATTTGATATGTAAAGCACAGAGCTGCTCTATGATGCAGACCAGTCAGAATATAATAACGATACAATAAGTTTATACGTACACACCTCAGTTACTGCTCATAGAAATAAAACCGTTGTTTGAAAGTTTTTTAATAATATATTTAATAGAATAATTGTCCTGTGTCAGTGATGAATATGTAACTGCTGCAGGATTTTCTGAGTGCCAACGGAACAAAGGGAAGAAGTTTAGTTTGTAACACGCATTATTGAGACATGTATATTTACAGACGGTGGTGGTGATGGACAGAGAGGGTGAAGCCAACATAGAGTACCAAAAACAGTAGCAGTTGTTGTAGATGTTCAAGCAGTTCCTTGAACATCCACTTGAGGCTGGCTCCATAAGCCCCCATGTAACTGGTAAATGGACTGTACTTATATAGCACATTTCTAGTCTTACAACCACTGAAAGCACTTACACTACATATCTCCTTCACCCATTCACACACATTCATACACTGATGGCATTGACTGCCATGCAAGGTGCCAGCTGCTCATCAGTTTGAGGAGCTAACCATTCATACACAATCACACACCGATGTGTGTGGGTGCTGTTACAGGTTGCTTGTTTGAGCAACCAGCCATCATTCAGCCTGCCTCAGCTCCACCCATGATCCACATCTTTGCCAATGTGCAGATTAGTCAGGAGGTGTAGGGGAAGCACTGCCAAGATGGTGGTGACCAGAGCCGAGGTGAGGCTAAGGAAACTATGTCCATATTTATACTGTCTATGTGAATTACCAACTGAATGAAGTCCACCTTTTGTGTTATGTGGCTCCAACCACTTTGTTTCCCATTTTGGTATTTGAATGAGACTGTCACACTATCATGCTCCAGTATCACTCTTAAAATACAACATTAGGTTAGTGGCAGTCAGAGAACTTTAAAGCGTTGGGTCAATGTAAAACTGAATAAGTTTAAGGTTAAGTAAATTTGTTAGTCCACAACATCTCCCATGGCGCATTTTGATTCTTAAAAATATTTGTGCACAGCTGGAAATTTAAGCTAAAGACATTCTAAAACTGATAATACAATCTGCAACTTAAAGGGACTTGTGAGTGCAACATTTGTACAGGCACAGGCAGAGAAGAAGTCCACAAGCTAGTAAACGCCGATGTAAATAATGTAGGATTTTAAATATTTAAAAAAATATTGTATTGCATTCACTTTGTGAATGTTTTATGGAGAAGGAAATGTATTCAGCTTGTTTGTTAGACCTCAAGAATTCATACAATGTGTTTTGGTAGAAACTTAATGTTAAGTTTGTTTGTGTACGATAAAAACTCAGCAGGGCACCTTTAAATGAATTTACTATCAAAATAGAGATATTTTGGTCCCAATGGCAACAAATGACAGGCTTTCTTTGTGTAAAAGTGGCTGGAGCTCTTGAGTATTTAGTCATCATTTATGCCAACTTAATAAAAAATAAAATTGTAATAAAAGTGTTGTTAGATTATAGTGGTTTAATCTGGATTTATTGGATTATTATCATAAAAAATAATAATATAAGACAGAAAATACTTTTAAATTGTCACAGAAGCAAACTGACAATTTTTTTGGCTGTGTGGGTGAATATACAGCCTGGAGTCTTCCTCCATCAGTGCTTTCATCCAAACCATTTACTGAGACATCAGAGCCAGATGTGTCACTAACATCTACATGAGGGCTCCGGTCCCTCATGGTCTACAATTATGAAGCTTGGATCATGCTTTTGAACGCTCCCCTATACCTCCATGTAAAACCTCTCTTCCCTTTCTGCGTGCTGGCTTTTCTTTTCACGTCACAGGGACTCCTTGGCAACCAAGTCATCTCTCTCTCTGTGTTTCATTCATATTTTTCTGTGACCCAATTTTCCCTGGTTTAAGCTGCATAAAAAGATGAAGCACAAAGGCAATTTTTCACAGGGATTAAAGCCTTTTTCATATGAGACAAATTGTGCAAATGGAAAAGGGTCACAAAATTGTTGCAGTGTAATCACCAATGCCATGTGAATTAAGCCTGGTTGTATCGCACAATCATAGAGAGCTGATTATGGTAATCCACAGTGGTTGTATTTTTCAGGTATTGTATCCTGCTCTGTGTACAGTTATATTAACGGATAAATGACTCACCGGGAAAAAGAAAACAAGTGCTCTGCAAATACGGTGGGGAGGATTAAGTTTGCAAAGTCAAAACTGATTTCCATATGCAAACAGAAGAATCGATTTACATCTGCGAAGACATTTGAGAAGACATAAAATTACGAGAGCTATATGAAGTCATAATGTATACTGTACTCAGACTGATCCAAATGCAGCCTGCAGATGGAAAACAAAACAGATGGGCAGATAGCTATATATGTTTTTCAAACATTTTATCAGACAGATTGAAGATTCATTTGAACTCACTCCCGAGAACTCGCTTAATGATCTGTGTACCTATTGAAATCAGCCTGGAGGATATTGACGCCTGTCGCTGATAAACTAAGGAGAGCTCGACTTCCGAGAGCAGCTCCTGGATCTCGTCCAGGTGAGCTTACCGCACTTTGTGGCTCAGTTGGCTGGAGAATTAGAATGAGGCGTCTATCTCCGGCTTTGGCCTATGGCCCTGAAACAAAATGATTATTCCTCACATTTCAGCTAATGACTTTGGCACATCAGCATATCGTGCTCTCTAACACATATCAATTAGCCAGGACTGCATGAATACCTAAAACACTTATGTGGGCAGAGTGCTGACACCAGCAATGTGACCGAGTCTTCCCCACTTGACTCTTAAGTATTAGTTCAATCGAAAGTCAAAAGGTCCCTAGTTAAGAGAGCCATAACAAGTCGAGTTCAGTTCAGTTGCAAGTAGACTCATTTAGTCAAGAATAATGACTGGTGTTACAGAAGGATTAGTGGTAAACATTTAAAGTAGACAGAAACTTAGTGAGAATCAGCAAAGCAGGAGGAAGGGAAAAAAAAAAGTAAAGAAATAATGAGATAAAGGAAATAAGTGAAGTGGGAATTAAAGAAGGGAAGAAATAAAAAAAACAAAAAAGATCAGAAGAAAAAATGAAACTATGTAATGTGTCTATCTCATGTTTAGTGTTCTGAAATCTGAATCTGAAAGACAAATAAGAGTCTCATTAAAATAGAAACCAGAGCCTAAAATGTGTTTTTTGTTTTGTACTTTAAGTTATTGTCCATAAAACCGCTTTAATCTATACTTTTATACAGCACAAACTAACAAAGTTTGTCAATTGACTGAATTCTGATAGTATAAATAGGTTTAGTACTCAGAAATTAAAATTATTGATACCCAGGGGGGAAATTGGATCACGTTACAGTTACTCGATTCTGGAAAAGAAACGCATTGCCCTCTCTGAAGGGACAGCTCATCATCTTCCAGTCTGATTGGCTCTTTGTCTTTCCCTCTCGCTGGTATGGTGAGCGTTCCGGTGCAAAATGGCTGCAATGCTTCACTCAGGTGGGTGCTACACTTGGTTGAGGTAGATTTCACCCCATCTCTGTAAGCACTTTGAGTGACGAAGCACCATATAAATGTAATTCTTTATGATTATTTTAAGAATGAAAAACTATAAGAAATTGTAAAATAAGAGGTATGTGAAGTATGTGCACAGTCATGTTGAGTAATGGACATCTATAAATGTATTTAAAATTCAAGAATAGTATAAATATTAGCTGATATGTAAATTTATGAAAATATGAATGCAGTATTAATGCCGGAGTATTGCAGAGTTGAACTGTGGCACAGAATGATTGGGATCTGTGTAGTCAGAGGTGCACAGTTGAATATATATTCTAAATAAATTATTAGGTTATAGCTGCTGACACAGGTAAAATAAGTCCAGGTTTGGTATAATAATTCTTCTGGTGATATAATCTCAATGGCTATGTTCACACTGCAGGAAAAAGTTTTCCAAATATAATTTTATTGCTCATGTGTGATTCAAATTTGTTTTAGAAATGTGATTTTTTTTCAGCTCTTTGATTTGGGTCACTTTCATATGTGGTCGTAAATCACACACACACAGGTCTGATTTTTTTTTTTTTTTTTACTGGCTTTACCGTGCTACCATCATCTCAACTGCTTGGTGTAAGGTGGTCATACATACACCTAGAGGGGACTGCTTGGATTCACAAGAACCTGAAGTTTTGGTTCTGTTGGGCTGAAGCAAAAGGAGGAGAAACTAGTGAAGTTATTAAGCGGGGAAGGAAAAAAAGTGGACAGAAATTTCTGCAGCCTGAAATGCACACACAAAGACAGCTGTGACCAAAAACTGCTTGTTAACTTGCTTGTTTCTACCGCACTGGGTCCATGATGGGAAACCAAAATGAATTTAGTTGTAGTCTTGTAAAAGTGTGACTCTGTGAGATCTTTAGCCTGCTAGATCTAAGTCTTAGTCTGTGATTAAAAACTCTGTGAGAGGGTGTCAGACTTTACCTGTGTTGTAGACATAAGGCTGAAACAAATTCACTAGCATGGACCACACCATCATCAAAATACGTTTAAATGATTTATTGACAAAATGAAGGATTGAGAGTGAAGCATGATCTCGTGTACTTCTTCGGTCTGATGCTGTGGTGTGGTGTTAAATCATTCATATTTTCAATTTTTGTGTGTTTAAATAATGTTATACATCCATTAATATGTGCAAAATATGATAGAAAATCCACTGCTGTCCCTTGTCTGCATGTCTCAGCTGCTCTGGAGAAATCACCCCGAGGAGGCGGGTCTATGAAGAGTTCAACCAATCACTAAGGTATGAACATTTGACATATGATTTAGTCTCTGTCACCTCTGTCAGCTGATCAGCTCGGTCACAGGGGGCACTTTGTTAGAAATTGATACGTCAGTTGTTTACAAGTTCTGTTTTACATGTAAAGCTTGTGATTGTGCAGTGTTTGTATTTTTTTTATATTGGCATAAAATAATGACTTATTATTTCACAGAGCACTGGTTCTGCATCCTGCAGTTTGTGTTAAACTGTATCGGGATGGGATGGTTTCTGAAACTGACTGAATAAGGCACAGCCCCACCTAGATATTTTTCACCAGCCGCCACTGCTCAGAGCTCTGGAGAATAGGAATGAGAGGGGAAACAGGTGAAAGAAATGGGATGGGTGGAAGGGGTGTGCGGAATACGAGAGCGAAGGGAAACAGAGGGTTAGGAGGGTATTTATTAGTGTTGGCATCTATAGTTGCAGATTGCAACCCTCTCATTTCACCATCTCCCTCCTGGCATGAAGAAAAAAAAACTACAGTGGCCGCAAAACAATTGAAAACTTTCAATGTGAAGCAGGGGCAGTCGGAAATGTTTGGTTTGCATTAAAGGTAACTTGTTAGAGTTATCAGCAAACAGAGAGGCTGCTGTCAATTAGATGTAATTACAAATATTAACACTGAAGTACATGTATTCATTGTTTCCTGTGAATGGCAGACTCTGCCACTTACAACAAATATGATATAGGGTCTAAAGAATCATGTAAAATGATGATTCTCACTTAATTACCTTGGATGTGGTTCCAACCCATTTATATCAGTGGTAAGACCACGGATGACACTTTTCCAGTCTATAACCTGATGACCATGCTGTGTATTCATCTGTATACATTACTACCCGTCAGGCTGATGTTTCCCTGCATGTGCACTGTACTTGTTTGTACACTCTCTTTTCCCCTCCTCAGTCCAGCCACCATATGCTGCGTGCCCTCCACTGCTGCCCTTAATACCTAATGACAAGAACAGGAAGGTTAAAAGCAGCACAAGTGAAGACAAGTGACAACAGTCAGCTCCGACCTGAGAACAGCAACCAGGTTTTAAAGAGGCCAGTCTTCTTTAGTTTCTATCTATTAGAAGAAATGTGAGAAAAAAACTTTTTTTCTTTTTCTGGTCTGAGACGGCTCAGGTTGCTGGTAGCAACTGATAAGCTAAACATGTTAGAAATATCCTTATAAATGGGTCAAAAGTGAAGGAAGACTGGTTATAAAATGTTCAGTTGAATAATAAATTTCATTGCATTAATCATTCAATATTTTGTCATTGGTGTAAGATATTTTTAACTTATTGCTGAATATAAGATTCAATACTACAGAATGATCCATTCTGAATTCAGGTTCTAAGAATCTATCAGTCATTTATTATTCATGTGCTGCTATTCTATGTTTCATTTTCTACATTTCGTATTTTCTGTCACACTGTCATCTGCGAGTTGTCATGGTGATAAGTCAGATGACTCGATGGAAAAAACATGACGGCTTCACCTCCATGGAACAAAAAACAGAAAAAGGTTTACAATTCAAACTTAACAATCAGCCAGAATCCTAAAAACACAGACGCTACTTTTATTTACTGCAGTTTAAATTGGAGGTGGCAGTAGCTCATTCTGTATGGACTTGGCTGGAGGGTGGCCGGTTCAAGTCCAGCACTGACCACAGTGTGGACAGGTAGCTGGAGAGATGCCAGTTCACCTCCTGGGCACTGAGCACCTAACTGCTCCCAGGGCGCCATGGCTGCCCATCAGTTCACCATCTCTCCATCTCTCCACATTTGCATGTCTATGAGCCCTTTGTGTGTGTGATTGTATTTCAGGCCTATATGTCTAAAACCGAAAGAGTTTTCCTCTCGAGGGATTAATAAAGTACATTCTACTCCGGCCTCCTGTATAGAAAGGCAAAGGTGCTACACACCCGTCCACTCTCCCTTAACAACGACACTTTCCTACATAAAGGACTCACTATTCCTATCAATGGGCTGAACATTGTCATTCAATGTCAATTGTGAGGTGCAGAATATGGTATAATACCAATGATTACTTGGCTGTTTGCTCACAGTATTGCCCTTTTTTTTTGTCATTCTGCTACTTTCTGGCAGCAGCCTAGGACACCAGCTGTTTGAGCAGCAGCAGTCCAAACCACTTTTTTCTCCAGACTTAAATATGTCTTGAATAACACCTGACATCAGCTGGCTGGGTGAGAGGAGGGCACAATGATGAAAGAGAGTGAGAGTGACGGCAAAAAAAGAAGGAGGGAAGGTATAATGAAAATAAAGACAGCCAGACAAAAAGAGACAGAAATTAATAGGTTAGCAAGAAGAAGAAGAACAGATGCTAACATCTGCAGACTTACATGCCAGTTCTTCCTTTCCTTACTCTGTTGTTGCTCTGAGCCTGCAGTACAAATTGAGAGTTATAAGAGCCTGAAATTGGTCAGAAATCTCAGAGGCATCATTGTGCTGGCCATCAGAG
The DNA here is from genome assembly GCF_000972845.2 of Larimichthys crocea. Taxonomy (NCBI): domain Eukaryota; kingdom Metazoa; phylum Chordata; class Actinopteri; family Sciaenidae; genus Larimichthys; species Larimichthys crocea. Next base: position 2,719,694 of record NC_040026.1, read on the forward strand.
TAATAGACTGTCTGGATGCATTATCTGGTTGCATTATCTCCCTCTGGCTGCGGCTGGGGCTTGGATCGGATCCCGGAGCAAAGTGATTGAAACGCAAGAGGAATCGGGCATGAGGAGAGTGATCTGAACCAGTAATCTATGATAAAATACAACAGTTTCACTACACTTGGAAGTCAAGAGGGCAGAGCAGGAAAAAGATTCTTTATAAGGACGTGCAGAAAGTGGAAGGACTGAGTGGAAAAGCATAAAATGATTTCAGATGATGGAATGAGCTATTTGTAGGATGACAGTTTATGATGGCGGTTTACGTGGCGGAGTGGTACCTCTCTCATTACAAAAACATCTCACGCCAGGGCCATAACACTGTCAGGCTAACGTCAAGGCAGCCCACTTCTACAGCAACATCACCGGACACATACAGAGAACCTATGCCACAGTCCTTGTCCAACTTTTCAAATAATACAGCTCAAAGCCACTCCCCAACAGCAACCCTGTTGTGAATAAGTTGCAGAGCTTTATAATAACCTGTGTCTGCTACAGTGGAAGTAATAGGACCGAGCCTATGGACTGAGACAAGAAGCCATTTTATAATGAGGGATGGAGTCGCTCAGCCATACAGCACCACTCTTCCTGTTAGGATCCTTAAATTAAAGAAGCAAACGATGCGTGCAGCAAATTCTCGCCCCTAAATCTCCAGGGCTACCTTTCTCTGAGTTGAATCTAACTCCACTTTTTAACCAGCTCAACTCTCATCTGCTCCACTGAATCAGCCCTGCCCTCGATTGGGAAAAGGGAAACAACTCACTGTCTTTGGCGTATCATTGAATAGGAACTGTATTTATCCGTGGAGCATTTTCATCAGTGTGGGAGAGCAGTTACTTGTGCATTTCATTACTCTGAAATCTATGGTACCTACAGCAGCATTTCTTCAAACTCTGGAGTGTTTACCTTTTTTCTTTAAATTGTTGGGCACCTTGGGAACATGGCAGTTCAATTACAGATGCCACCTGACACTTACACTGAGACCTGTAAAAAATGAAAGAAGATCGTGACCACCTTTCAAGTGAGCTGAAGTGCAGATGATTAAGTGAGGATGTAAAGTGACTCAATTAGTTCTGATGCCGGAGTTTCAGCTCAGGTCTAAAAGAGCAATAATACTGAGTGACTAATGTACTTGAGTATTTTCATTTTTTAATTAATTATTGGCCACATATAATCAAAACACTCATCAATAGTGAGGTGTATATCCATGAGCTCCTACAATACATTTATAAGGGAACTAAATTAGTAATATAAATTATGATAATAAATAATAGCAATAATGGTAATTAGGGAATAAATAGTCATAGGCATAGTGTCCTTCTTTATGATCCTAGTGGTGCCTCAGTGCTGGCCTGGTGTACCTAGAACCTTCTTCCTTACTGCAACAGGGAGAAAAGGCTGTTTTCCAGCTGGTTGGACACTGATGCTCTCCATCAGGATGCTATCAGTGGTGCAGGAGTAACAGCTCCTCAGTATTTGAGGGGAGGAATTCCCTCAGCATTTTTACAGACTCCAGGTCAGGCCCTCAGTGATGTGGACACCAAGGTACTTAAAGCCATCCACTCTCTCTACCTAAGAATGGACCTGTTGATAGGGAGTTGTAGTTCCTTGCCCGCTTCTTCCCAAAGTACACTATGATCTCCTTAGTCTTACTAACATTCAAGAAGAGGTTGTTGTCTTGATACGAGCAGGTCAGGTTCTCTACTTCCTTCAGATAGGCCCACCACAGATGTGTCAACAAAAGTGACTACTTCATCATAAATGTAGAGTAAGTACAGCAGGGGACTCAGAACGCAGACCTGGGGTGTGAGCATGTATTTCTTTTAGCCCATCACTAGATCAATGGGTTGCATTGTTGTCAGAACATACAATGCAGGGACTCTAAAGGATATCCTTGTTTAATTACATTTGTGGTTGGTAGCAGTTATTGTACTATTTCACTCACCAAAGTAAATGCTGAAAACTTGATGTTGCAACATTGATAAAAAGAATCTCAACAGAACAAGAACCAAGCATACAGGTTTAAACAATGGCAGGTACCAGGTATTATCCAAACGGAAAACCAAAAAGTTACAGATCCAAGCAAGTTGAGTCAAGTCAAATTGAGGCTGTTTGATCATCAAGTCATCTAGTCTTGCCCCGTTGAACATGAATTTACCAATGTTGTATCAGTAGAGATTTTAACAAACACTTTTGTGAATATAATGTAATCATTACAAACATGATGACCAAATCTAGGAAAACAAAATGTATTAAACCAGAATTATCCTTTAAATTGAGTCTACAGCTATACAAGTGGCTCTGTTCGTAGGTACAGCGGTGCTTTGAGCTGAATGATAATATTCTCACAATGACGTATTCAAATGGTGATAGTCAGTGTGGTCACATCTCAGTTTAGAGTGTTAGCATGCTGACGATGTGATATTGCAAGAATTTGGTCAAAAACTAAAACTGGACTGTGTTCAGCTTCAGTCCAGTTGATCTAGTCGACCTTCATCAGCACATACAGTATGTATGTTCCTGAGTGGGCTATTTTGTGAGGAGGTGTGATTCCTTTATTTGTTTTGGCCTCTGGGCACCTCAGTAAAGACGGTAGTTGAGGCATGCTGAGCGTAGAATCTATTCAGCATGAAAATAACAGCCGAAGGCAAACTGGAGACGTCTAACCTCAGCTGTCTCATGCAGCTACAGCATAACTTCATGTTTTCGTACCTGTTATGGAATCGAGACAAGATCAATTAGAGCAGAAGGTGCAGGAGAAAATTACAGGAGCATAAATTAGTTTTGATATAATGTGTTTCTAACTGTCAAAGAGGTCCAGGTGGTTTATATTGGGTAGAGTAAACCAAAAACAACAACATAAGTGCAGCAAGGTCGACTTTCTTCTCTCTGATTCAGAGCAAAGAAACAAAATTGTAGGTGTGACGGATTTTGCACCCTAACCTGCACTCAATCCACTCTCCTTGCACCTTGTAATAACAGGGAAAAGCTTCTTTTCACAAACACAAACTGCCTCTGCTGCAACCTGAGCGGGATAAATCTAGAGGCGTGTGGACTAATAGAAAATCTCCCAGCCATGCATCATAAACTTTGAAGGCTCAAACTGGGGAGAAAGAGGAGAGAATCAAAATAAATGAGGTATAAACACACACTGGATAAATGTGTGCTTTCAAATCAGCGTAAACACTGGTTATTCATTATCAAATTGGGCAGTTTAATTGGTGGTAGAATATATGCCGGCTGGTATGAAGGATCATATGACAGCTTTGACAGAGGGTTGACTCCTCCGCAATTTCTTTAGAGAAATGAGTTCCGCTGTTATGAGAATCGTAAACCAGGAGTCAAACTGCCAGCAGGAACTCGCAAACTGGCTGGCACAGAGCATATGTATGGATTATGGGGAATTTGCATCTGTTAATCAAGCTTGTTGGAAATTATATAAATAACAATTGGCAATTGGTGTGGATGAAACTAATTATCCACATTCTTTATTAAGTACTGTTTGGTAATCCCTCTAAAGATTCTCTACAGTGGCATCTTTCCAACATTCACCCCTGCAGTCAGCCAGTCACGAGAGAGAAGAAATTATTTTGAATGTATACTTCATCAAATCCTGATTGTCCTAGTTGGCTTGGCCGGATACTCTATCTACTGTATGTGTGCCTTGGAGAGATACGCCACAGAGACAAGGATCTGCTACAGAACCTATAAAGAACTAGTCCCTGGCCCTGGAGGTTTTTGTTCAGTATTGAATCAAAGTAGATTCAGTGTAGCTTTTTTCTGACAGATCCCCATAACATAATCAATCCAGTTCCAAATATAGTATGCAAAATACATGTTAGCTAACTAACCCCCTCCAACCAATCATTGTAGAAGGGTGATTGAAAAGCACAAGTCAGAGGATGGCACTGAACATCCCTTGGATTCCAGTTAAATAAATCATTAGGAAATGGAAAGAGTGTGGCACAGCTGTAAATCTGCCTAGAGCAGGCTGTCTTTAAAAACTGAGTGAGCCAGCAAGGAGAGTCTAGTGAGGGAGGACACCAAGAGACCTAAGACAACTGTGTACGAGAAGTTGTAGAGGCTGGGACTGCAGAGAGTGTGCGCACAACAACAGTTCTTTGGGTGCTTCAGCGGTCACAGTGTGCAGGATTTTGTGGCATCCAGCTGCATAGTTGCTGATTGCAACCCCTTTGCCTCACCCTTCTTTCTTCTTCCTGAAGGACAGTGGCTGCAAAAATATGAAAAACATGAAAGGTCCCATCTAGAGCCAGTGTTTATTTCATCCAGAAGGTTTTGGGCTATTGTAGAAACATGATGGTCCAACATGGTGGGCAGGTTTGCAGTGGATAGAGCCTATCCTAGTTGACATTGGGCGAAAGGCAGGAATAGACCCTGGACAAGTCACCACTTCATCGCAGGGCACATAGAGACAACCATTCACATTCACATTTACACCTACAGACAATATGGAGTCATCAATTAACCTGCATGTCTTTGGACTGTGGCAGGAAGCCAGAGTACCACGCAGACATGAGGAGAACACGCAAAGTCCATTCAGGAAGGTCCCAGTCAGGGTTCGAGTCTTGCTGGGAGTCCTGCCATGGTGCCCAGCAAAACATCCATCTATCCATTACCCGTAACCACTTATCCTCATCAAGGTAATGGTAGGACTGGAGCCTATCCCAGCTGACTTTGGGCGAGAAGCAAGGTACACCCTGGAGTATCAGTTTATCACCTGCATGTCTTTGGACTGTGGGAGGAAGCCCGGAGTACCCGGAGAGAACCCACATAGACACAACAAGAACATACAAACTCCCCAGCCAAAGTTCGAACCAGGAGCCTTTCTTGCTGTAAAGCAACAATGCTAACTACTGAGCACAAAACATAACATTCCTTATTTTTTTATTTGTCTACATTCTATTCCTGCCATATTCTGTAAATACAGCCCTCTAAATCTGACACACTGCACCTTTAATGGTCTTTTTCTGTTGATTGGTTACATTGGTTCAATGTTGTGAAACAGTAAAACATGAAAACTTCCATGTGGGGTTGAATCCTTTTTAGCTTCAATGTATTGGAGCTCCTGTGGAGAAAAAGGGACCCTCTTCACTAGCCAAAAAAGCCATACATAATTTAGGTCAATTTATTGTAAAGCTGCTTGGCGGCTGATGAGCTGTCGAGAAACACAACGACAAAAGTGGGCCTCTAAGGGCAATAAACAATCCCAGCTAACAAGCCTCCTCTGGCAAAGTGGAGCACAAAATAAACACAACAGTGTTGGCAGATCAAATGAAAGCAGACAAACAGAAAAGTTTCATCCGAACAAGGTTGTTAGGAAGACACAAATTATATGCACGCACACACACAAACACACGCGGTGGGAACGTAAATGTGCTTTTGATGATGGGAGTGCTGCATGAAAGCTGGAGTCAATGAGACTTACTGGAGTAGGCATGCACACAATTATATAATCAACGCCATATTCTCTCGCACTCGTGAGTCATTTTGGAGATTTCGGGCTCTCTGCTGTCGCCTGTCATTCCATATGGTGTCTTTGCTCTGCATGTCTTGGTGGAGCTGAGTCTTCGAAGGCATTCATAGTTTAATCAATTAAACACTGTCGAGTTGCTGGCTGGCTAACAAGCAAAAGGGGTGATGGGCTTTCCTCTTCAAAAGACGCTTGATTTGCTGTGATTTAAGCTCACAACTTATTCAGGGGAAACTTAGAGTGCATTTTGTAGGATCTGTGGGAAATTCTAAGGTTTGTCGTGTTGCGAAATCAGAAGGAAAACAACATTAAAAAAAAAAAGCTCCGAGCAATAAAATCAACACATCTCTCTGTTGAAATGCAGAGCGGAGAAGCATTTTTGTGAATACTGTCCCATGTGTGAGTCATCGTGCCTTTACCCATGAGTGTCCAATTTGCATAACTTCATTTGCAACCACCAGGGGAAAGTCTGTTTCTCTAAGCTAAGTTCTGTCCCATCTTGTTTCTCAGTGGTTCCAATCATTGCCAAGGGAAATACTGCCATCATGTCAGCGTTTGATACTGTACAAGGTTGAGAATGTAAGCTCTTTCATCTAAACAGCAGATGTCAACATGATTAGATCATGCAGAATCTCCCTCTTGCTTCTCAATTGATTCTACAGGAGGGTCACGCTGCAACGCATTTCACACTTATGCATCCATCACACCACATAGATTCAATGACGTTTTTCAACCATCTGTTACCTGTAGGTGTTTCATACATACCAGTGCACTGCATCTCTATAGAGAGGGTGCTAATCTGAGTCCTGAACTTTTGCTTTTGGGAAGGTAAAAGTTGAAGTTTTAAGGTCATGGGACTGATCAAATAACTAGGAGCAACTTTTACTGATACCAGCCAAGAAAAGGTTGCTGAAGCTGCTTTAATACACAGTTGTACTATCTCCACCCCATGTAGGAACAGATGGTGAGATTTGGCAGCGTTTTGTTGGCTGGGAAACACCCTTTTGATTGAGATGCCCATTCTTTTATATGTCTAAAAAATTATGAGAAGAGAGTAAACAGTGAAAAAAAAGAAGCATGGAAGCCATGCCAAATTCCGTCTTGCTATATATGCAATGTCTTATGGACCATCTGGATGGTTCTCTCGGCTGTTCAGGTTTCACTGCACCAAGAAATTTCTGAAAGAGTCAGTAGGGTGTTTCTATCCACCGTTTTTATGCACACTTTCAATTTGTGCATAATAATATGAAAGAAAAATCACCTCAAAAAAAGTTTTTTATGCTTGGCTGAGGTGGAAAAGTTGGTGTATCGATAAAAGTAAAATTAGGGAAGCCCCAAGCAGTCATACATTTGATTTCTTCAGTTTTCTCATTAATTTAATTTGTTTTCTCGAGGTCTCGAGTTTTTCATATTTATGTCCATATACTTGAAATAACAAATGTTGTTTACAGGATAATTTTCTTGACATCTCAAGATAACAAAACTTAATTTTTCAGAGAACAACATAAATAATTTGAGATCTCGAGAAAACAAAAGGATAGTCTAGTATATTAAATCATTGCAGGAAACACACATTCAGTTTGGCAATGTCAGGGGAGCAAAAGAACATTGGCACACACATTGACAATTGTAGAGATATGATATATCCTGTCTTTATGCTTCTATCTGGCAAAGTGCATCCTGTTTTTTTGTATTCCCAGTTTATTCCCAGTCATGTTGACACACCTTCTTAGTCTCTGGAAAATTTGTGTTGTTTTGTTCTTTACATTGAATTCACCATAAAAATGCTAAGGAAACAGACATAGTGAATAAATCATGACGTGCTAAAACATCAGATCTGTGTGATGAAGGAAGTTTTTCCTTGCCATTGTCACCATATGCTTGCTCATGGTGGGAACTGTTGAGTCTCTGTAAGTTCAGTTTAGACCTGCTGTATATGGAAAGTGTCATACAAGAAGCAAACATAAATGCTGTATGTCTGTCATGTATTTTACATTGTTTTTCATTGATTCATGTTATTGTGAAAAGTCCTAATAATGGTGTAACAATACTGGATGGAAACTAACATTTTTAGATTTTCTCGGAACTCCATTAAAATGTGCGACACATTTGGATGGAAACCAGAGAGTACATGCAGGTTTACCCTTCATGCCATTCAGATAAATTAAATGTTTTTGTGTTTATTGCCACTGTGTCTTCGTCCTAGGAGTAAATCTGAGTAAAGAATAAAGGCCTTTATTTGCCTGCTGTTCTACATTAAGTGCAGTAATCAGCTAATGGCCGATTTTGGTCACAAACCACAGGGCTCTTCAAGGCTGTGTTACAGTCACCATTAGCCTTATATTGGTCGTGACAGTGCTTGTACACCCGGGTTTCTAAGTGACTCCTGGTAGTATGCCTTCTAATCCAGTAATTGGTAGAGAGAGAGAGTGAGAGAGATAGAGTGAGAGAGAGGAGGGGAAGTGTGTAGAGAGAACACACAGAGAGGATTGACCCTTTTCTCTCTTTCTCTAATTAGCAGTATTAGACAAAGAGCCCTGGGAGAAGACAGATTGCATCCCATCTAGAGTGTGAGATCACTCATGTTGGAGTGTCCCTCTGAGTAAACTCAGTGCAATGTGCCAGTGTCTGAAATAAAGCCGCTAACCCAACACACCTCCCATGGATGTAGAAGGACAGGGGCAGAACCTTATCGACATCACTGGCAACAGAACCGAGATGGATGGGAAATACAATCAGTGAAAAAAAGACTATTCGTTATCTGCAACATATTTGTCCGAACAAATGGCCGTCTGTTCTCACGAATGGATAAACAGACATGATGTAATAAAAACTACAGAGGTTATAGAGGTGTGGTATAAAATGTAAAGAGACAAAAGAAAAAAAAAACATCTAATTGTAAATTTGGTAATCTTGTTATCATTTTATGCATAAAAAAAAAACCTAAAAAGCACAAACATGATAAATATGATCACATAGAACTCATACACATACAAACATTAATTAATTGAAAATATCTAGATCTGAAAAGTGTATATTTCTTCACCAGGTTTATTTTCAACTAGCTTTTCTTTATGTTAAACAAATGGTTTACATTACTTAATGCTTTGAAACCCAAATTTTGGTGCTTTAAGTAAGAATTTTAGTCTAAAACTGGCCTTTTCCAGCTTTATTTCTGATAGAGACAGCTGAAGAGTGACAGGAATGCAGGGAGAGAGAGCGATGGGGAATGACATGCGGGAAAAAGCCACAGGTTGGACTGACCTTCATACATGGGGCGACTGCTCTACCAACTGAGCTAAACGCCACCCCAGAAATAACAGTTTTGACGTTATGTCACAGACATATATATCGTGCTACAGAGATTGATGTTAGCATGTGAACCAGCTATGCTCGACCCGTCCTGTCTTGTAATACCACTTTACACCTCAAAGGCCGATTGTGAGTCACTGCGTACAGTCTGCCCTCAGTCCAACAACACAGAGGTGGTGGCTGGGTTTGCCACTAAGCTTGTAACCCTTGCTCAGGCCTCCTGAGGTGGGCGCTGACTGATGCCCAACCTCACTCTTCTCCCATTTCACTCCACTCACTGTCCCCACCTGAACCTGGAAGTCAGCGTCCTGGTTAGAGCTGCTGTAAATCACATTTACTGTATTTCCTGTCATCAAATTGGCCTCCGTCAGTCGTGGTGGCTGTATCTGGTCTTGGACTGGGAGGCTGCTGAGTCTGGTTGCCCCTCTTGTGTGACTCTGCTTTTTGGACCCATTCCACCAGCAGAATTTCACACTGAAAATCTCCTCCCTGTGGTCCAAATCTCCAATGCTGGCAGTGTAAACACCAACTCTGCCCCAGTGCTCAGCTAATAGGACTGCTAGCTGCATGGCTAGCTGACTAGCTAACCACAGCTACAGTTATCAGCTGTATCAGTTGTAAGCAGTTACTTTAGCTTAACTTTCCAGTATAATTCCGCCCCATGTGTTTGCAATATGAATTTAGCAGGTGGTCAATTTTTACATATCTCACCTTTAAAACTATTAGCTGTTAACTGTGTATTTACACAACAAAGCAGACAGAGCAACATTAATTACCAATCAGCTGCTAAATGCTTTACTAAGTTCACCAGTTTCTAACTTTCTGTCTGTCTTCTGTTTGGTACTGAGCAAACAGCTGTCTGCTGGACATATATGGTTCATGAAACACTAAACCGTCATTTGATCTGTTGTAAAGATATAAATATTGATTGTTGCAGCTTTAACCATACTTCAGATGTCATATGTACATATTTTAGAAATGACCAGCTGATGATGTTGATGGTGAATGTTCTCGACATGAATATAAATACTCCAGATGTCTTTATGTTTCTGTTATCCATGTGCAATCAAGGGTGGAATTAGTCAGTACAGAATGGACACTGACAGGCTTTTAGGCAAGCAGCTTACCTATATACTACTCAGCTACTTAAAACAAGAAACGCACCTACTCTCAAATGTTTAATGTGTTTCACATATGAGAACCATGAGCTTCACATCTAGATTCAATAATATCGCACGCTTCAGATCTTTCACCCTGTAAATGTGAAAAGACAAAAATGAATCTGCCCCAGAAAACACAGAAAGAGAGAAACACATCCCTCCTCTGCACATAATTTGTTTTCCGGTTTAGTTCATTCATTTTGCTTATGTGTAGCCGAGAGACCCAGGGCAATTTTTCTCGTTACAAAAACATCCTCTTTTAAGTCGTGCGTCAGAGCTTTTAGCTGGATGATTTTGGAAGGAAGGTACAGTTGAGCTGAGGACAAGAACTCTGCTGAAGGTGTCCTCTGCTCCCGTGAAGTGCAACAGCCTTATCCATCACACAAATATGTCCAAACCAAACCCTCTGATTATCCTGACAAACAACATTAATCTGAGTTTGCGCTGGATAAAATACTGATGAGGCAAGATAAAAATCAGTGATGGACCGGCAATGGAATATATCTTTATTATCATCCTCACCTACCATGCAGAAAGACAATGATTAAAAAAAACATGGAGATTGGACTTTTCTTTCTGATGATGCCATATTGATGCCAAGTGCTGAAGATGATGCCTGGAGGCTTACAGCAGGATGGGCGGGGGAGGGGGGGTTAGGGCAGCCCATACATACCAATGACACTGATCCCTGAGCAGGGCCTGTGAGAATGCTGAGATGGCCATATGCACATTTTTATTCTTGTAAAAAAAAAAAGTGTTCAATGTTCCAATATCAAGACGTCTCAGGGCTGTTATGATGAGCGGGCTGGTATTTGGGATGACTGGGCCATTTCTGTGTCCTTCAGTTTTTAAAACAGCAGCAGAGCATGCTGGGGACCGATGAAAAGGCCCTTTATTGTGTAGCAGTGATCCAAAAAAAGGACCCTTCACCGCTCCCTGGATCTTCCCCCCCAAGGACCTCTGGGCGCAATGTTCTACCAGGCCTTGAATCACAATGCGCCATCACTCTGGCTCCAGGGACCTGCTTGGTCTCCAAACACTATGAGCATTATTCTAATATCTACTCACACCTTTATGCACAACCTTACATGTGTGTGTGTGAGCAGCTGTTAATATTTCATCACAGTGTATTATCCACATTCTCCACCTGATGCAATATTCAATACACTGTATTTCAAATGTGTGTTTTCACAGAGAAAGACAGAGTACTTAGAGCTGATCCTCACTGACTGAGGTAATTATGCTCACTCTTCTTTTATGTGCTCATATTTTTAAAAAGATGTTTTGTTTATTTTCTCTCCACATTATAATTTGCATCTCTTAAACTAAAACCAGGACAATGACTCTTTTCACAGAAGACATTTTGACATGTCACAAAAGCCGCTTTGGTTTTCATCGTGCCTGCTCAGACTGTCACACTGCCAATGGCAACAAAGCCACTGTTAATATTATTAGTCACATCTATGCTTTTACTAAAAAGTCACAGTAATCAAGAATTCATTTAAATTCACTGTAGATTTTAACAAAAAATTACCAGAAAATTGACAAAAGAGAATGCAAAATAATGTGAGTCTTTGTACCTTACTGTTATGTGAATAGGAGTTGGACGCGTCAAGATAAACAGTGCCATTGTTATCCAGTCAGGTGCCATTAAACCATCACAGAATAACAGGACACAACGTGATGTGTAATTAAATGAGTGTCAGTCATATAAATGAATAAGAAACATGATGGAAATATTACATTCATGTTTGTTCCAGGTATTCCTTTAAGGGAGGTTACAGTCTCCTCATCCGTCCACACAGATTTGATGTTTCTGACAGCCACTACTGTCTTTTATCAAAAAGACTTTCAAATTTCCACTCACTTTTTCATGCGCAAATTGAAAATGAGCAGCCTTTAGAAACATATTCAGTGTTAATTATATTAAGGAAGCAGTTATCTTAACCGTAGACTTTATAAAATATGGTTGTAGTATCTGTGGTATCACTAAAAGGTTTCTGAAGAGCTGCTGTGAAGCTCAGTGCGGTGGCTCTGGCTGCCACCATCTTGGCAGGCCTGCCTCTGCTGGCGCCTGGCTAATCCAGAAATGGGCAAAGACGTGGAGTGCGGGTGGCCCGAGGCAGGCTGAACGAAGCCTGGATGCTCAAACAAGCCATCTGTAACGGCACCCACCTGTCAATCAAAGCAGCCATGTTGTTAATTCTGCATAACTTTAAGCCTTAATATAATCTGAACAGGTGAGTTGTATATAAATTCACCCTCAGTACAGTTGTCACGAACGGGGAAATTAGCTATAGAGACCAAAACTGTTTTTTGTACCAGGCTGTAAACATGTTTATTTCTGCTGTAAAGTTTGAACATTTGAACATGGGGACTTATGAAGACTGATTCACTTCTGGACCCAGCCTCAAGTGACCATTTGAGGAACTGCAGTTTTTTGGCACTTCCTAGTTGGCTCCATTTCAATGCCACAGAGGTCGCAGCTTGAATAAACTAAAGAAAGAATAATTAAAACTTGTATTATTATTTTAAACTATTATAATGGACAATTTAACATGGGGACTCATTGGATCACTTCTGGAGCCAGCCTCAAGTGGCCATTCAAGGAAATGCAGTTTTTAGCACTTTCATGTTGGCTTGACTTTACAGTCATGGAGGTTGCAGCTTGATTTGAAGGCAATTTTTGACCATTTTGAAATATTCTGCGAATAAATATGCATATGCATATACTGTGTGTTCAACCAGTCACACACTCTGTACTTCCCATAGCACGTATTCAAGCTAATCTGTTTGCCTACCACAAAAAAAAATACAGAAGACAAATGTTTGCTTCACAAAATAACATTTTACAGTTAAACAACCTGCAACACTGACACTAATCTTACAGTGTGTTTTTCCTCCTCGCACGCCAGGTGGAATAAATAACAGATACTTCTATCTAGCTGTTTACACAGGAAGTCTACTGTCTTCTGTGTTTGGCTCTGAATACTGACAAAACGCAGGTGACCTAAACTCAGTACTTTACCTGAAAACATCCTGTGCAGACACAGATGCTGCCGCTGCTCTGCTTATGTGCTGCACCACATTAGGACCAGTTACTTCCACTGGGTTCCATTAGCATTTGCTAACAAGCTATTTGACAGCAGTCATCTGACCTATAGCCTAATAGCTTGTTACTGTACATAATTCATTGTTGCCAGTTGCGAGTTAGAAGTGTAACTTCTCTTGTTTCAGTAATGTCAGTAATGTATATGTTGTTTCTTGTACTGCAGCTTTCGTGTACTTCAGCTCTGCTCCCATCAAAGTTTACTTCTTTTAATAAATTACTTTTTGTTACTAATTTGAGAGACCGGCAAAATTAGCCACATCCCTCAAGAGCTGACACAAAAAGTGCTTGAAGCAGGTTGATTAATATTTGTTACTTTGTTGCTTTGAATAAAACTGTTTTCAAAAACAACTCGATTACATTTACATTTCATCATACACAAAGAGCGAGCAAGATCAGACGTACTGATTTTCATATTTGGTGTGATGAATGCTGTGTGTCCCTGGTGTGGGATAACTGCAGTGTAAAGACTCAGTGTGCCGCTGTGCAGCTCGACCCCTGTCATTTCATTGTTTCCCCATAAGAGGCAGTGTCAGCAAAGCAGACGCCCTCTTTATGCCGATTCATAATGAAGGTCAATCTGAGGCCGTCATTCTCTGGAGTCTCAGCAGGGTTTGTCCCTGACATGTCACACACACACACACACACACACGCACACACACACACACACACACACACACACATGCAAATATGAAAGTACACACACATGAAAGCACATGGATGGACCCTCGTGCATGCATGCAGACACACACATACACTTACACTTCCAGTGAAACAAAGCCAGCTCAGCTCAGCTGTGGCTTGGTTTGATGTGAGCATGGCCATCCAGGCAGAAGAGGTCGTTTCCCAGCATCACTCATGGGTACAACCTTTGATCTCTCTGTCTCTCGCTTTCTGTCTCTGTCTCATTCCCTGTCTCGCTCTTTCAGCTTTCCCCTCGAGCTTCTGTCAGTGCTCCCACCAGGATCCTTTAATGGCTAAATGTAGACTTCAAGACGTTGAATCCAAATCCATTTTAAAGTCAGGCTAAAGAAGGCGTTCCTCGCTGCTGTCACAAATCATGTCCAAGTTGTTTCTAATTGTTGACGATAACTTACAGATACATCAGAAGTGTTCTGTTAGTATCCAGGCCTCAGAGTGGACATGCTGGTGTGTGTGTTCGATTGACACCTACTGCAGGCCAACAGGTAGACCAGGACACTATGTCCCAAAACTCTTGCTGGTAACTGTATCTTATGCTGCATTCATTCAGTGTTGGAATAGGACATGACTTTGGACATTGCTAGCCTTGTGTCCTGCAAACATTAGCAGTGTGCCCTTCCTGCAGTGGATGTCTGGTAGCTTTTATTAGGCAAAGTCCAACACAAGACTGGTGTCCTAAGCTATAAAGCTAATGTGAGTTGCCATTCAAGGTATGAGGCTCTTTTTGTTGTGTGTGGCAAGCAAGCTGCAACCTCTGTCTTTGGTCTCTATAGCTAATTTCACCGTCCATGACAACTGTACTGAGGGTGAATTATTATAGAACTCATCTGTTCAGATTATATCAAGGCTTAAAGTTATGCAGAATTCATAGCCTGGCTGCTTTGATTGACAGGTGGGTGTTTGACCAATTTTGAATTAGCTGGGAGGTGACGACCAGATCCACCACAATGAGCCTCACAACACCTCTTCAGAAACTTGTGGATGATGTCACAGATACTACATCTATATTTTATACAGTCTTTTGTGGCAGGGTGCTGTTAGCAATGTTGCGCTAACTACAGTATGTGACTATTATTATTTTCAATGGAAAAGCCTGATTGAGTTGCTAAATGAAGTCAAGCTAATTTTGAAATAGTAACAATTTGCTAAACAAAAACGATGAGATGTTAAATGATAGCATAGCTATTAAATGTTTTATTGCTGTTTCAGGCTGGAGGTATCTTATATAGAAAGGATCCAGACACTAGAATTAACAGAAGGCACTTAAAAGGCTCTTAAAAGTCACCAAATCAAGTCAGAAAAACGCTTTATACACTGTGTGCCATCGCCAGCCAATAATAGAATGATGGCATGACTTCATTATGCAAATATACTGTCATTTAAAATGAAAGCATTTCATTGACTCTCTGTAGGTCTGTCACACAGCTGGTAGTTATCTCTGTAGTGAGCTGTAAATTGAGAAACATGGGAATCATTGTCGTTTTGCATCAACACTGAGAGATAGTAGTGTATACAATGGCACGCATTGCATTCTGGGATTGTAAGCAGACAGTATTGTTCTATTGTGATCAACATAAGGACATCTAAAGGCTAAATATGATGAACTATATTGTAAATAGGGAGTGATTCCAGACACAGGCAGAGAATCAGCATCATTTAACCTGGTAGATGCACATGCACCATCATAAAAAATATAGAAGGTACATTTCATCCTTTTTGACACTGGTTTTATCTCAAAAAAGAAGATTTGTAATTTACGAAAATCTGCCAGAGGAGAAAAAGAACATGCACTTTGATTTCAGTTGGACCGTGTTTTATTGTCAGTTTGAATGACAAGCTACGACTGAGGTTCAGAAAAAAGTTATGTATGGAGCACAGAGGAAGAGCAGCGATAGAGTAGCTTTGTTTTTCTGGCAGCCCTCAGGCAGCTTTCAATCCCCACAGCGGCGAGACAGAAGCCGTTGATGGGAAATACAGTAAGTGAAGCAGTTTACATCATGTGAATATGGCCCTGGACATATGGACTATGCAGAAATAGAGAGCCTGGAGCGCTCATTACTGTCCTCCAAACCATAACGCATAAAGGCTTTCTGCTTTCAGCATCAGCTGTTTGTTCTCTTTCTGTGTTCAATTATCAATATCCACAATGTTGCTAAATTCGTGTGTTTTCTGCAGCGTGAAAGAGATGCACTAAAGGACATGAAAACATCTCTCAGGAGAGACACAGGGGTTTGAGGGAACTCTGGGTAATGAGGTGGATAACAGCATTGATAACGTCGACCGTCACTCGCTGGACTGACGCGAACGTGTCAGGCTCGATAAATAATGGGTGAGGTGTGGTCTCAATTTTGTGGATGCTCCCTTCACTGACCCCTTCTCACAGGTCTGTATATCACAGAGGCCGTTTAATTATGTAAACTTTGAGCCGGAGAGAGAAAGAAGGGGAGAGGAGAGGCAGAGAGGGAGCTGACAGAAAGGAGGCTTCCACTAATTGCAAAAAGAAATCACCTTTAACAAACAAGAAGCTCCGAGTGATGTAGAATCTCCAAATGCAGACGGTGAACTCCTGCTTCACAAATAAAAGCTTGTGGTTTTTAATAGCAGAAGACAAACACACAAAGCGGAGTATTCAGAAAATACTGTCAGGCCGACAATCTAAGCAGAAATTGAAAACACAAGACTCTAAAATGGATTTTCCACAACAACGGAGATAAGAACACCCTGGGAAAAAAAGAAGCCTTGCTCCACTTTGAAAGACAAAGTAGATATCAAAGAAAAATAGAGGGATAGTTGAAAGGCCTATGAAAGATAGAGGGAAGGATGCACATCAGTATGACAGCCTGGGAGGAAAATTTATGCTTGAGTACTCGAGCCTCTCACTTCCATGGGAACGAACGTGTGCTCAGAAACAGGGATGGATTGGAGCAAAGGGAGGGACGAGGTCGATTGTTGGTTCTAGGGAAGCCCCTGTGTTCTTATTTTGGCAGCTGTGACCCACTTGTACAAATTCATACTTGAGCTATGATATGCACACTCACACACAAACACACAAACGCCCATGCATGCTGCAACGCATCAGTGAAGAGGAAAAACAGAGGCATCTGGAAAAGTCGTCCTCCGGGAGGCATTGACATGATTTGCGGGGGCTCACTGCGTTACCCATAACTTTGGCGGTGCAGCTCTCTCGCTCGGTGACTATCCAGCGCGTTCGCTGTGGCAACCGATGGCTGCACAGCTAATTGGCGAAACACATGAGCGGACCTGCGCAGGGAGCTGAGGAATGTCCTGTACCGTAATGTAAGGAGGCATACGAGACCACACAATGTATAAATAATTGCGCATTAATGTTTAACTCTAGTTTAAGTGTCTCCTTAGGAGTGAGTGGGAGCGTTTAGGTTCCCTGAGGCTCAACTGGAGCTGAATCGACAAATGTCATCTAAGATGTGATGGTCTTGTTTTGTGCTTTAAAAGGCTTTTGAATTCCTTAACATATACTGCAAGCTCAGGTTATTGTTACTTAAGGAGCTGAGAAAGACAGAAAAAACATTTCAAAGGCAAAAGAATTCTGATGTGTCCGTGATTTTAAAGCCCCCTATGTCTCATATTTAAAGCAACATTACATAGAAGTTGGTATTTTTACGATTTAGCTCCCCCAGTTTCAGAGTGTAATCCCACTGTGGTTAATATGAACAGCTGTACACAAATATTAGTCACGATTATATTACTTATAATCAAAAACTAGCGAGTTGACAATTTTGCTAACAACCAAATATCAAGTAAGTGCAACAACACAAGACAACAGCAGACATAGCAGTCTAGCACTAGTCCAACCGCAGTCAGCCCAGCTCGGCGTCTGTCTTTCAGCCTTTTATTTCACCAAGCGCTCACCAACCACTAAAAGTCAGTCCCACATTTACTCTTGTACATTTACTCTTGTAAATGTGGGTAAATGGGGGCTTCTTGCTTGTTCCCTCTTCCGGTTTCTCTTCTTAGCTTCTTCTGTCAGTGTCCTGTTTGGTCTCTTCTCCTCTGTCATTATGTCCATAGAGGCTGCTGAGCCTGGTTACATTTCCCACTTGCTGAGCTCCAGTTCTCGCACGACAGTGCACATCAGTATTCCCCAGCACCCTGTATCTGAATATCTTCTCTTCCAAAATACTTGCGGTACAAACACTAAATGTCCACCCCCCCCCCAGTGCTCTGTGCTCACAGCTTGGGCAGCCCAGCTATTAGCTAACAGCAGCTACAGTTTACTTTACTGTCCATCAGGAAACTCTGTAAATCACAGAGAGTTGAGGCGGAGCACCATCAGAGGACATCAGAGGGAAAACCAGAAAACATTTTCTTTATAAAATATGATCCAGTTTCACCAAAAGTGTGATTTAGTGCTGTAAAGTGTTACATATATATCGCACCTGAACTACAAAGTTAGACACTAGCATCAAAATGATTTAAAATCTCTTTATATGGTAGAGATAAAGTTGCACAATGGGGCTTTAACAACTCGTGACTCGGGCGCCCTCAGATATGACACTGTGGTACACGTGAGAAGGTGAAGGAGAAAGTGACGACATGAAATAAGATGGCATTAATCTGATCACAAACACCAGCTGTAAACCATTACTTACTGAAGAAAAGCGAGATCACAGATGCTTTGAACAAGACTGCAGAGGCTTTTTTTCCCGTCAGTGCAGTTTCTTAATGGGAATAAATTATCCATTTAAAAGGGTGCTTCACATGCTGATGACTCCATGTGGGAGCCAGAGTTCCCACAATACTTTGACAAATGTGATTTTCCGTTCCTAATGTGATGTCAGTGGACTACACACAGAGAGGTGATGATTACCAACCTGGTTGGTCTGTGATGCTTTTTAATCAAAGGTGACAAGAAAGGCAAAAGATCTGCACGTGAGCAGTTCAGCCTCGTCTATCAGGTGATGAGGGAATACAGGAAGAAGATTATGCTAGATCATCCGTCTAGCATTATTAATATGTTTGCAGTATTTACGACCAAACCAAGCCAATGGTGAATGAAATTAATCTATTTGGATTGTCTTGGTTCTATAAAATGTTTTCTTTCATTATCAGGATTAGATAATGCCACATTTGTATATTTAAACACCATTTCAGAAACGTAATCCTTTTTTTTTTTTACCCTTTTCACCTGTAGTGTCTTGCAAAATGCATGGAATTTTACAATACATATATATAGAGGCCATTTTCTTAAAATGTTTTTCTCTGAAAAGATCTCCGCTCTAGTTTAAATTCTATCTATATTCTGAAGGTTTGTACAGAGGCCTTTGTTCATATATCATTCATAGCCTGATTTGTACAGCATTTCGTTTAGAGAAATATGGTGACATTTTATTGTTTATTTTTGTTGTTTTTTTTTCTGATTTATGGAGTGATAAAAAAAGATATTCGAAAAAACTCTAATGCATCTCTCTGTAAACTGTAATATGCCAACAAAATCTATGAGCTGGTGTCTGATTTGCACATCAATAACAAATTTTATAACAGAAATCTTTGAAAACTTTTCATAACTTTATACATTATCAACAGAGAAGGTTCATGGTGATCTCTGAGATGCAGTTCCTTAACTGGTCATTGGACGTCACCTTCAAGAAAACCTAAGTAAACCAAGTAAACCAAATGTTTAGTAGGCCTATTGTTTATGATCAGAAGCTTTAACAATATCCAAGGACTACAGATTAGCAAAATTAGCATTGTTGCTAACTTGGGCACTTTTACATCTTGTGTTTTTATACCGATGTTCATCAAATGAACAAACCCCAATTCTACTATCAATACCACACTGTGTTCTATTTAATAATGATTGTTAATTGTTTGTTTAACCACTTCCTGCAGTTATACCCAGCCAAAGATCCCCAAGGAAGGTAAATGACTGGTGGGAGCACATCACGCTGTAAAGGCAACATTGATATCACTACGTATTACTATAAAGTAGACACCTTGAACAGTTCACACATCCAGCAGCCATTGAGCAAATTTAGCAGCTGCTTAAAGTCCTATTTGTCGCCATTCCACAAATTTAAGCTTGACTGTTCACTCTGCTTTAATAGCTGCTAAATGCTCTGCTGGTCGCTAACTTTGTCTGTCTGCTGTTCAGTGGTGGGCATGTAGCTATCAGGGAGTTTATCAGAGATCTACTTTTATGGAAACAGCTGCTTGCCACATCAAGAAACTAGGTCAATGTAAGTGGAGAGAAATGCACAACAACAAGCTGAAAGACGTAAAATAAGCTGACATGAACTACAGATGGTTGATAATTCTCTGTGGGTTTGTCACTACAGGCGACACCTGCCTCATTACATATAGTTACATCCTGTTACTATAAAAATAATATGAAAATATTTACCGGTGCACCTTTTAATGTGCATGTTTAAATCTCACATGCCACATTTGAGACACAAATTCATATTTTCTGACTCTAAATGTCTCATCATAATTACAATGCCACAGTCATATCAGGAATATCCCCTGATTCCCTGATGACAGTTGTAGCAGATTATAATAATCTGTAACTGATTACACTTTGAAAGAAAGCTTCCAATTCCTATATGAGGGTACCATTCCCCAGGCGCACGCACTACACCATCAACTCCCATTCATTACATTCTACAAAGCAGCACTACAGTAATAATCATTTATAGCCACAACCACTGAGCTCTCTGAATATATGGCCCTGATCAAAAGCCAACAGTGAACATCAAACGGGCTCATTCAGTTGTAAGTCTGGCTGTAAATTAGTGAGACGTTATAGCGTGCCAGAGCTGGTGCCAGGGACAGGAGCTGGGACAAGATTTTAGACTAACAAGACAGTTATGGGAAGTGATGACAGCATGCTGGCAAGTGCCATTACTCCAGACCTGACCCACTATTCATTCCGGAGGAGGCAGCTGGAGAACCGCTAAAAAAGAGATATCATCAGGGTTAAAATGTTTCATTAGTCGCAAAAAACTGAGGTTATGAGTTCAACTGGTTTCATTTGGCATTAGCACACCATGCAGAGAAGAAAATGTGCGTCATCATTCACTTTTATTGACAGCATATGAGGCTGAGGCAGTGATACATGACACGAGGAACACCTCCTCATTTAGTCCTTTTTGGGAAGTGTTCTGTTTCTGTATTAGATAAGCTGTCAGGGTTTTAATTCTCTGCCCAGCCAGACGCACACCAGCCCAAAGCCTATGGTTCAAACTTGTAGCCCTGTGGGGGCGAAAATACGGAACATGATCAGAAATTCTTGACAAAGCACTTTCTGGAGTAAGACTTAGCAGCACGCATAGTTAAACTCAAGGGGACAGTTTCTCTTAAAAGCTCTTGTACCAGCACCGGCTCTTTCTGCAATTTGGGAGACAGCGTTTTCAAAAGAAACTGGGTCATGGTATACTAATGGCAGAAGAACATGGCATGTATAAAGGATCGGCCCCTGGAGAGAAGAGCAAGAGGAGTCAAGAACAATGGTGGCCTGCTCCGACGGGGTTGCGCTTCATTGCTTTGGCAGTGCTGTAACAGCAAAGTCTTGTCAGCTGAAAAAAAAAGGTTTTCGTCAGCCTGCCTTTTGGTTTCCCACACATAGGTAATGTGGATCAACTCAGGGCAGTGTGTGGGCACAGAGCTGATCCCAGGTCATTTCATAAACAAATAAGAAGCTTAAAGTGATTCTTAGCCTCTAATGATTGTAAAGTTCAGAGCTTTCTCTGGATGGAAAAAGGCCCTTTGGTGGTCATGTGGAAAAAAGGAGAAATTCAAGCCACTCTGAACGTGTCTGAAGCCTTTATTCTGCATGGCCAGTCATAATTGCAAGCCTAAAATTACTGGGAGGGGGAGTCTAAAGCACTCAAAAAATCAGTTAAAAAGCCTTTATTCTGCTCAGCTGGTCACTGAAGTTTTCAACTTGCAGAAAGAGAAGCTTTGAACTGATTTTTGCAGAGTCTTGAATCTTTTTCTAACTTGACTATAAACAAATCTCAGAAGTGCCAGACTGTATCAAAGATAGAAGAGAACAGATTGGCATGGGTTGACAAGCATTTATAAGGAGTTTATGACTTAATATTGGTTTATAACAGACTGCTGGTAAACTGCAGGTCTTTGACACATCCTGTTACATCCTGAATGTGGTTAACCTGAGGCAACAAAGTACATTGCGGTTGAGGTTAGTGAAAGATTGTGGTTTTGGTTAAACGTTAAAGAAGTCAACCCATCAAGTTTCATTGTCCAAGTGACTTTATCTTTATTCTTTTTTGAAGGACCAGATGTGTAAATGTAACCACAAGGTGTATTTCCTCACCTCAACCACCACCCAAAGTGTAGCACCCACCTGGGTGATGCGCGGAACACATTTTGCCCCATAACACTCATGACCCATCAGCTTAAGGTGGAGAGGGAGGGAAACAAAGAGCCAATCAGAGTGGAGGATGACAAGGTGTCCAGATGGAGAGAGAGCCAGGTTGAGAATTGTGCCAGAACACCGGGGAACCCCCCTACTCTTTGCGACAGGTGCCATGGGATCGTTAATGACCACTGTGAGTCA
The DNA here is from genome assembly GCF_000972845.2 of Larimichthys crocea. Classification (NCBI taxonomy): domain Eukaryota; kingdom Metazoa; phylum Chordata; class Actinopteri; family Sciaenidae; genus Larimichthys; species Larimichthys crocea. The sequence goes on from NC_040026.1 coordinate 2,742,067, forward strand.
GGACCTCAGTTTAACGGCTCATATGAAGGACGGCGTCTCCTACAGCACAGCATCTATGTCACTGATCTGGTTTTTTTTTAGGACCAGAAAGAAGGCTGCTTACTGATCAACCAACACCACATCCACCAGATGCATTCTGTATGAAGAGTAATGCAATACATTACTCTGCCTTCACTCCACTCAGCTCCCTCAAAGCCTTTGAAAGAATCCAAAATGTCACATTTTTGTATTGAACACTTGTTGAAATAAAAGCTATCGCACAATTCAGAGGGATTTACTGAACATCCAGCAGCGAGATTAGCCTCACGACTGCTCCTCAGCTGTGGGATTCACACACCCTCCAACTCTGATAAATGTAGTTGACTCCTGAATATACATTTACCATTGGCTAATATTAGCAAGCCAGGTAAGAATATCTAGCATGTGAATACGACAGCACTTCTCTTATGGTGCAGGTTAATCTAACATCAAACTCCTGGTAAGACAATTAAATGTGTGGAAGGGTCAAACATAGTGTTGCAATGCAGATTAGAATTAAATATATAATGAATGCCACCCATATAACACACCAAATGCACTCTCATTCAGGTCATTCACGTCTATTGCAGGAACAGATGAGCTACAATGATCAGTCTTTGCTCTTCTGGAAAGTGGGACAATTTTTTTGTCTATCTATTTGGAACACTCAGAATTTTTTAATCTGAACCTGTGGTTTGACAGTTTTTGTTGTTTAATAAATGAGTCTGCTTGAATGTTTTACAGATTTCTGCTGCATTCTTTCATAAATGTAAAAAATAGGTGAGTAAGTAAATAGCCTTTATAATAAATATTCACTGTTCACCATGGGCAGTTTTAGAAGAAGCATTCATTTGTTTTATTTTTGGACTGCACTTTGTTGTGGTGGGATGTTTTGTCAGGACAAAATGGCGGAGGCATAGCTCTGCTGCAATGGAACGAGCAATCAAGTTATTTGGTATAATTGATAATGCTAACATGTTAAAAATAGTAAGTACAGAGGAGTCATAAAATTAGCAAACTTTAATATTGTCAGTTTGCTAACAAACATTAGCCACCATATGCTACTGGTCATACCAGACCAAATTAAAGGTGCAGTGTGTAAGATTCTAAGGGTCTTTATTTTCAGAACAAGGCAGACATAGAACATAATATTCATAACTATGTTTTCATGCATGTATGATCCCATATGATCCCCTGAAAATAAGTAAACATGTAAGTAAGAATGAACATAATGCAACCAAAGACCATTTTAACCTACAGTAACCCCACCGGGAATGATACACCCATAAGAAAAAGAAAAAAGCAGAGATGTGATTATCACACCAAATGCAGCCTCATGCAGGATGCATCCTCAATCATGTTTATTGCAGGAACAGAAATGGATCTGAAACATTAATTGAACATCATCCCAGACGGTCACAAACCACAGCACACAACTGTAGAAGACTCGGCCTGAAAGGAGGAAGGTCTGTATTCCCACTATGTGCTTTTATTTGATGTTTGGCTTCCAGCCCTGATCCATATGTCTCAGAGCACATCTATATCTCACGTCCAAGTCCCACAGAATAGTTCAGTAGTGAGTTTAAATTTTTCATTACAACAAGTATGGATGGCATCGTAAAACGTGGTTACCAAGCAACTGCTTCTCGGTCTCCCAATCAGCGGCGTTGTTGGTTTCAGATTCAGACACAAATATCATCACACTCTCTTTTCCTCCTCTGCATGTCACTCAGTGTGCAAAACATACACTGAATGGATTAATTTGATACGTAGTAAATGGAAAAAACAAAGTGCCACTGATCAAGTCTTTCAGTTTGGTCTCCCAAAGGACAAATCTGTTTCCTAAAGTCACGCTATCTACTTCAGCCTGATGTGCTCAGGGTGTTTAAGCCATTCAGGAGATACTGTAAGTAGAGGGAAGGCTCAGACTTTAAATTAGGATCTTTTGGTACCCTAACCTGCTGCCAGTCACCCCACTGGTGATAGTGAAAAAAGATGCTTATGCAAAGCATTTTTTCCCCCTACTGTTCCTGTCAGAGAGCTTTTGAAATCCCTTTTCTAATGAGAGCTGGCATTCCACCTTCCTTCAGTATTTCCTCAGGAGGGGAGGCAGGGAGGGTTAGCGACAGAAGGATGACAGCAGTGAAAGTGCCGCAGTCAGGAAAAGTCTTCTGCTTTCAGTTTATGCAGAAGTCATAGTGAGGTTTGAGATTTATCTTTTTTATAAACAGAAATCTCGGAGCCATCGGCTATCGCTTGATGACCACTTTTGCAACTACTGATGTTTCTGTGCTTCCTGTGTAGCCAGCAGATAACCAGAAAATTGATGAACAAATAAAACTTCCTCTGTAGTACGATTAGCAACTTCATATGCAAGAATGACGATTAAGACATTTCTGCTGATCTCTATGAGCAGATATTTTTAAAAGAGCGAATACAAAGCTCTCTTTTGCTCTCTATGTGGACTGTTATAATCAAAGATGCTCAAACGCGATTGGTCAATATCACTCGAACTACAAATGGAAACCAGAACACTTCTCATGCCGACATCTTCATCTCTCGCCTTCAGATTCTGCATTCTTGTGCAGATATCTTAGAGAGATTGTATGAACAATATCATGATTTCAAGGCAGCGGTCGGCTGTTTGACCTCCATCTGCAAGCAGCGATATCTGATCTGGCTCCACTGGCTGGTTCCTGCTGATGGAGGTGCATTCAGGCAACTTTTAAATGTCCCATAGTTATCAGTTGTTTCAGTTGTTCTTTTGTTTTCGATAATACAGAAGCTCAGAAAGGATTGTTTTGTAAAAAGAATATGAAATGTATTTGTAAATGTAGTTTAAGTTAAAATATTTGAAGCATAAAACTGGTGTCTTATGTTTTTTGAGTTTTCTGGCTTCTCAACACTGACTTTGACACTCATCAGCAACCCATCTGGTTCCTACTAAAGATATAACTTTTCAAAAGAGTATTTAAAGTGTCATTTAAAAAGAAAGTTTGATTTTCTAAAACAGCTGGATACTGCAGTTTAACAGAGGAGCAGCAGGAAATCGTGGGTGTGTTAGGTATTACTTTCAGCTGTGCATTAATACTTCTCTGCTCCAGTGGGTGTGTGTGGCAGCAGGACAGTTTATGTGGGACTGAGTCAGAATCAACTACAGTGTGTGTGTTCATGGTGATGATGGCTCATTGATTTACGGCATGGAGGAAGAAGATATATCAGACTTTGATACACACACACAAACACCAATAATATAACAAGCTGAAATCTGCATAGGTCGAATAATAGTAATGCTTTATCCTGATTGGCCGACACTAGGTCACACCATATGATTTAAGACTTGATTTTAACCCTTTGACAATGAGCATTTTCAAGATCAGTGTGAGTCTGCACTTATTATCAGTGAATAAAGCGTCATCCCGGGCAGTTGGTACATAGTAGCTTTAATTAGTATGTTGTCATCTCCTGACCTGAGTGCTGGCTTTCCAGTTCAAGTACTGCAAACTGGCCATGCTGCAGTAGGCTTTAGTAACTGTTCAAGGCTGGTGCATACACAGATCATGCCCAACTCAGCAATGATTTGAACTTGAGCAGAGTGGAGGCAATCAGTCTACGCTAGTTGCACTTACTTAGTTATACTGGCTATTTAATGAGGAGAGTGGGCAGCTGAATCTTTCATGTGATCAGTGAAACACGTTTGTTTTGAATCCTTTATCCTATATTTTTATATACCCAGAACTGAATTTGCAATAGAAGAGGAAGGACTTAAAGCTGCATTAAGTGATTTCTTTTGCCACTTCAGAGCAGTGAAAAAAGCACAACTACACAAGTGTGTAGTGTTGCCTATTTAAACATCTTGCAGACACAAAGCTAGCATTATTTGGAGTTGTGTAAATCTCTCTTTTAACTTTGTTTTTGGTCTCCACCAACTCCAGTGAAAACTCATCTGTCTCTTTAGCTGCTAAATGCTCTGCTACGTTCACCAGCTAGTCTCTAACTGTGTCTGCCATTCACTTCTGGGCATGTAGTGTACAGTGGATTTATCAGAGCTGCCTGCTGCTGCTGCTGCTGCTGCTGCTGCACACAAGGTTGGCGAGAGCGGAGTTAAGGGCCAGAAAAACCACGAAAAAAACTATTAGGCTTTGAGTTGAGCGGTAATCCTCTGTGGGTTTGTCACTACAAACAACCCTTTTCACATTAAACACAGTCATTTATTTAATCTTTAAGTGTCTATTAGTGCAGCTTTAAAGAAAAATCAACAAACTCAGTGTCAGTTTTGTGACTGAATATTTTCTGCATCTCAGTAATGATGTGAGTAATGCTTTCTTTGCACATCATAAGACAAGACTACCGCTGTATGGACTCTATGGACATTTTGTTTTAGAAACACTCTAATGAGGCCGGGTGCATCACAAAACTACTCTTTAGATTGTAGCAGTGTCTTGTATAAGACTGCACGGCTGCAGATTGTGTTTATCTTTAAGCTTTTGCACTGTTCAGTCTTTCTAACAAAGACTAACAAATAGCACTTTACAGTAAGGATACAATTTATATGCTTAAGTAATGCATAACTAATGACATGACTCATGATTATTTCATTCTTATTGCTCACCACTAACAAATGATCTCGACAGATTATAGGTTAAGGAACGTTAATATATAGTTACTTCATACATTAATTGACGTGATAAAATCAGCTGCATTCCTAATACATAGGAGTTCATTCTTTTTGTAAATTTTGGGTTGTGTTTCTATATGTATGGAAATAATAAAGGGTTACAAGAAAGAAAGAAAGAAAGAAAGAAAGAAAGAAAGAAAGAAAGAAAGAAAAATGTATAACATGTTTGCTTCTGTCAAAGACTGCTTTTTATTTCTATGAGAACAGGAGGTACTTTTCTTCTTTCAGAGTGGTGTGAGCAAATATAAATACACTTCTTATGTAACTTGAATCCAGATAACTTAATGACATTTCTTCACCTATGATCTATTGTGTGAATGCATCACATGAAGTCATAGTGACGTGGTCATTCTTTAGAGGTTGGCATCAGGAATTCATGATACATCCTGCATGAATTCATGTACTAAATCATCACGAGTCATGCATTACTTATTATTACTATATAATGTGTAGCCTCATTGTAAAGCGTTGCCTGTGTGTTGCGATAAGATTGCTGGAAAATGGATTCTGGTGCAGCACGTTTAAATGAAGCCCCATAAACACAGGCACATTTTAACAGTGTGTACAGTAAACACATGTTAACTGTATAGAAATAAAGACAAACTCCTCCAACAGGCTCCCTTTAGATTATTTTCCAGCATGCTATCTCTCCAGAGTCTTATGACACTCTCTCCCTCCTCTCCTCTCCTCTGATCTTTACGAGCTCCTCTTTGGCCCACATCATCACAGCCTCCTGCCTGCCAGAAACACTCCCCAGAAACAATGCGCTGTATTCTCATCACGTTGCACGCGTTTTCCCAACCAAGGCAGATAACTGCGATTTAAGGTCCCTCTTCTCACCCTGCAGCTTCCACACCTCTCTGTAGCTGCTGATGTCAAGACACCCTCTGTAAGCTTTTGATCGAAAAGTGTCCAGTGCAAATATGGTGTGCAGTGCTCTTCAAAACCCAGAGAGCAGTTATTCATCATAATCAAGTCTGCTACCTGCTGGTCTGGACTTCCACTCTGGTTAATAAGGGAAAGTGTCAAAAATGGAACATGTGATTTTGTGCTATATGAATAAAATTGTAATTCAATTTTATTGAATTGAATACAGTAGACACTGCATGGATATTGATGTTGCCCAAGAAGATTAAAATGCGTTCTTTAACGAAGAACAGAGTTGTGTGTAGGAGTGTGCTGTACTGTACAGCTTTGGTTTATTTCAGTGCAGCATTGTTGAAACACACTTCACTGGTAATTTAGCCCTATCAGTTCTCCATAATCCCCCAGGTGCCATTACTTGGCTGCAGACCAATATGAACGACTTTATCTGGAATGAAGAGTATTAACCGAGAGAGCGCAGCCAATTACTGTTTCATCCTGAAAACGATGCTTGTTTACAGGCATGTAGCTGCGACATGATAACAGCCAGCTGTGCGTAAAGGTCGAGGGATTGTGTGAGTGAGAGTGTTGAGTCGTGCATAGAGCGCAGAGGTTTGTTTGCAGGAGGCAGCAGCTGTAGCGACCATGTTCTGGCTGCGGACAGAGAGGTCTGTGCGGCCATTTAATTTGGAAGTGTTAATGCCAATAACCAGGCTCGCTTTCTTGCTTGCTTGGAAGAGGGAGGTGGGGAGGAGGTGGAAAGGGGAGGGAGGAGGGGGGCTTGCAGTTTGCCGATACTTGGCTGAGTTCTGACGCCAGCACTGAAGTGATGTAAGAGACGGAGGGAGGGAGAAAGCCGAGAAGGAGGGGAGAAGAAGCAGCGCAAGAGAGAGAGAGAGAGAGAGAGAGAGAGAGAGAGAGAGAGGGGGGAGGGAGAGAGGGGTTCAGGGCTCTGATATTCTCCTCACTTTCGGAGACCCAGACAGAGAGCAACTCCCCAGCGGGTCTCCTAACTGAGGTAGGCTGGCTTTCTACACTCCCACCTTTTTCAATATAAATGAAGAAATTATATGTTAAAGTTATATTTGATATTTTTGTTGTTAAACATTCATATAAATGGTCCACGTTCAGGTTAGCGCACAGAGAGGGTGTAATGCTTAACAAACAGATAACAGTCGTTCATGTGGAACATGCTGCTGCTGTGTGGGTGTCACGTAAGTTGAATGCGTCGTGCAAAACAGCGAGAACGACCTGAAGTAGGATCATTTCTCTCGACTGAAATCTGCTGTTTGGACGTGTAGAAGCCTACTTATTAATTAATGACGTGACTATGACGTGAGGATAATACCTAATGAGACCATTTGGCTTGTGTGTTTTTTTTCTCCAGCATAACTTTGACTTGAGCACAACTGACTGGGGTCTCCGGGATTCAGCACCTTGGACAGCGACAGAGCGCGGACTCTCATAGAGAGACCCGGGAAGAGCGCACAAAGCCCGGCCACCCGTCAGCATCACTCCCCGGTCAGGATATGGTGCGCTCCTGCCACTCATTCCCGATGGGTCGCGATGGGCTTTAGTTTGTCCATTGCGTAATAAGAGCCGAGAAATGCCCTTGACAGCAGCAATCTGCACAGAGTTGTATTCAGCATGACGGCGGCACAGGACACTGAGCGAGTAGGGGAAGACTCGGCGGCGAAACTTGCACAAGACTAAACCCCCTGCGTGTCTAACCAGAGTTAAAGTGTCTTTGCCCAAACAGACTTCTTGACACTACCATGGGGATACGGCACCTTTTGTTGCTGCTGATATACCTGGACCCGCTGAGTGTGCTGAGCGCCGCTACAGGCGGTAAAAAGCCCAAACAGCCGGCCAAGAAGGTTCCCAAAGCCACTGCGGTCCCCACGGTGGTCCCGCAGAAGACCCCGCAGCCGGCGCCCGCCAGCAACCACGACACCTGCCTTGGCTACTACGACGTGAGCGGACAGTATGACAAAATGTTCGAGTGCAACAACACGGACCACCGGTACTGCTGCGGGACGTGCTACCTGCGCTTCTGCTGCGAGTACAAGAAAGACCGGCTGGATCAGAAAGCCTGCAGGAACTACCAAACACCAGTGTGGGTAGTGACGGCCGCCCCGTCGCCAATCCCGACCGGTGAAACGTACGATCCGAGCATGGATCAGACCAACACGGCGGTCTATATCACCTGTGGGATCATAGCCTTCATCATAGTGTTGGGAGTGTCGGCCAAAGTTGCGTACGACAAAGCTACAGAGCCGCCTCAGGAAATGAATATACACAGGTGAGTGGGCAGAAGTGTTTAAAAGCACATAGAATGTGAGAAGTGGTGAATCCACGCAGTGTGTCTGCAGCACAAAGGCTCAAGATTTTCTCTCAGATCGTCTCCCCTCATAGAAAAAGACATTCTAACCACTAACCTCTAAGCAGACAGGGGTCAAAGGTCAGAAAACCTGTCAGATGCAGCATTTCAATGCACCAGAATACAACTTATCATCATTACTTAGTCATATTTCTGTCTTAAGTTGAGGTCAGAGTGTTTTTTCCCACACATCAGAGAGAAGGAAGCAGAAACCAGGCTGCCCATGTGTTTTAATTAATGAACAGATTGTTATTTAAAATCAGACCTGTGTGCAGTTTTTAGATCAGATTCTATCAGATTTGCAGCAGATGTTGAATCTGTGACTAAAATAATCACCAAGGTGCTCAAAGAGAACTATTACAGTTATCGTGGTGGTGGTGTGGTGTTCATGAAGCGCGTGCATGTGTGAGTGTGCGTGCATCTGTTGTGTGTGGGAGAGAGTAGGACTGATGCCCAACGTTTACACTGGATGTTTGTTAGTTTGTGTTGCAGAAAATCGAATCTTTTAAAAAAATGCCCTCTCTGGTGTTTGAATCTAACTATAGTTCAGATTCTTTGCCAGGACAGCTGTCAAACATCATCACTCACACGGCCTAAACCCCCGCCACACCCGCCCCCACCCTCTGCACACATCAGAACATGGCTGTCTGGTGTGTTCAGGTGGGGGCGGTTTGACAGGAGTGTTTAGCAGAGCTGGGATACCATGGCGAATGTTTTCTGCATCTCACCCTCTCAACTGGCTCTCATATGGTGCTTCCTCCTGAGGCTGCACCATATGAGAGTTATCATACATGAGTGGACCACATGTCGTAGACTGTACCCACATCAGTGAACAAATGCTGACACACATTATTTCCTCAAGATTGAATAGCGTTTTTTTTTCATTGGATGCATTATTCAACACTCGGGCAATCTTAAGACTGTGAATAATGGATAGTGTTAACGTTGTGGCTGTATCAAGGTCGTGTGACATGCATGCACCGCTGCACATTCAATAAGTAACAGGAAGAAGGGAAGGGGAGGATGGAGGTGAAGGTGGAGGGGGGCTAAAATATTAATTTAAAAGCAAAGGTTACGTCGGTAATACATTTGTTGTACAAAAGCTTTGAGCTGCTGCCGTGCCGCAAAAGTAATTTGATTTCCTCTTTCAAAAGCGATGCCAAAAAAAGCAAACAAACACTTTTTGAACTTTCTTTCATCATGATTGCTTCTCCCTCTCTCCCACTCCCCCCCCCCCCCCCCCCCCCTCCCCCCCTCGAAGGGCTCCATCCTTCCATATGCACCTGGTGCGGTCTGAAAAACATTCAAATTCAACCCAATTAGACGAGATGCTCGCACATCCAACGTTGTTTCTCTTGCAAATGAATATTCGGCATGTTCCCAGACGTAAAGGGAGAAAAAAAGACAGAGAGAAGAAGAAACAGAGCAGTCCCGAATCACCCATAATAGCACAACACTGTCTTAACAATTAGCAGCCATTCGTCGTGCGGGAAAACAGACGTGCTATCACTTCGTTTTTAACTCGGTTCAGCTGCACCAAGAGAGGGGGGAACACTGTACAAGGAGAGAAACATCTTTTTGGTGCAGTACTAACAGCCGTTCTTGTTTTCTCTTTGCTTTCCAGGGCCCTCGCAGACATCCTGAGGCAGCAGGGGCCCATCCCAATATCGCAATATGACTGTGAGAATTTTGCAGCGATGAACGGCTCACCCAAAGACAACACACCGGTCAGAACCTCATCCAAAAACCACTACACCCCTGTGCACACCTCCAAATCCAACCACGGTAAGAGCTCTCGCCTCTCCTTCCACTCAATACTCAAAGCCTCACAAGCATCCGCTCCAGTTTATGTGTCATGACTGTCGGTCCAAAACAGCTTGAAGGCAGATTTCAGCAGTTCAGCCCTTTGCCAACAACCATCTCGCTGTGTATGTTAAGCATGTGCCATATATGCATTATATCTATGCAAGATTCTGCATTTTGCCTCCAACGAGCACCCACTGTGCTCACCCTTTCAGCTGTGTAATCTCCAATGTTAACATCCAGTAATCATCCTATTTGAGCGAGGGAGTGCGAGGGAGAGAGCGACAGAGGAAAAGAGGGGCCTGCTAGTGGAGATAATTACAGGCTGGCGAGGTAGCGCGGCCCTGCAGTCTCTGACAGGCTGGAAGTGATGACCTCTCAGTCACTCAGTGGGTGAATCACGCTCAGCTCACGCGGCGTGATTTAACCCCACGATGCAGCAAACAGACAGGGAACATAAATCGGCAACATGGCCGAAAAAACTGTGCGGGAGTCCATGTCGTCCAGGTTCTTCCGACAAAGCAGAGCGGATATCAGATGCACTCAGGGAGAGGACACAGATGAAAAATCTTGAGATATTAGAAACATAAAGAAACGCTGAGATGGACAGGAAAGAGAGAGAGCCTCCGTGTGCAGGACAAATACACATATTTTCAGACATCATCTTAGTGGCTGCAAATCAACACTTGATGATATGTGATGTAGCTGCACCCTGATCTATTTGGTAAACACTTTTTCCAAAGCTCCTAACATTACACTATGTAAAATAGGACGTATTGACTCTTTCCCCTGGTGTAAGGCTCCAGATACCTTCTCATCAATCAGGGAGACAGGAAAGAATGTGTCCGGAGGAGGAGGAGGCCTCTGCTGGTTCTGAAAGTTCTGAAAGTCAAACATCACAGTAGCCGACACAATACACGTAGCTGTTTCAGTTGATTTAAGCTACAAGACAGCAAAAATATTTTTGTATCCTCATCTATGAATAATAGATTGCGCAGACTTCCAGCTTTATTTGGATTTACAGACTCTTGTGCGTGTGTGTCATGTAAACTTGGCCTCTTTCTCCCACAGTCCCATCCATCAGATACTTACTGGGGACATTTTCCTGTAGCTCAGTGTTCGTTTGTGACCGCAGTCTGCGTTCATTCACTTAGTGTCTCCTCCGCTCAGACGCCGCATCAGTCTACTGCTAATGGCCGCCGGCTGGCCATGCAGGGGACAGGGCTGGTACGTAGCTGCACGTGCTTGCAGGCTGCCTTCAGCGCGACCTTGCGTGCATTTATACTCAGTAAAAGGTCAGGCATCACTTTATCGCTGTATCTGAAGCTCTGCTCGGCTGCGACTGTTTTGCCTGCTTGCTCACAATTGCTCAGTCTATCCCAAGCCAAGCTCCCTCCCCACTGCTCATCAGGGACCACAGCAGTCCTGATGGGGTTGGACATGAAGGGCAGAGACAGCTCAGGCGAAAGCGTGGTGAATGCATGCATATAAATTGGGAGCTCCGCTCGGGCCCCAATGAACGGGCTCCAAGGTGGTGTGGAGAGGGAGCCCACTCCCTGTCACAGAAAATGCATATTCATGTGCGCCTAAATGGCCATTTAATGAGAGGGTCCTCGGCTGGTGTCGTCTCTGCTGAGAATGGCACTTCAGATCCGGAGGCTTTAGAGACTTTTTAAATCAGGTGGAGAGACCTCATAAAGAAGTGGCTAAAGGGCCAGAGAGGATCAACTTCAAGAGTGGGAATAGCATCCGTTTCTCCTTTTGGTCCTCAACATGTAATGATGCCCAGTTGCTCTGAGCAGTAATCACTTCCTCACCTAAGCTCCGTTCTAAAAATACACTTTGATTTATTTTTCTCCACATTGCGGGCATGTGTGTTACCCTTGGTGCACTGGAAAACTTCCCTGCATTTTGAGAAAGATAGAAAAAAAAAAAGAAAAGGGCCTAAAGCGAAAACACTACAGACAGCATAATATGATACCAGCGCAAGTGCTGCTATATTTATTCGCATCCACTCTGCATTGTCGTGGAGCTCAGATCCTCTTTTAGGTCTGGGGTGTAAACACAAAGCGCCCCACAGCCACAACACGGAGCAGACCTTGAAAGGGAGGAGTAGCTACCTTTACAGGAGTTCGCCTTTGGTTAGAGTAAACAATCACCGCTTCTCTGAGTAATGCAGTTTGGCCCGCAGCTCTCTTCAGATGAAGTTGATTTATTCACCGCACACCGCAGGCAAAGATTTGCCTCCTTTTTTTTTTCTTTTTTTTTTTGGCTTTTTTTTTTTTAAATGCTTGGTTTCCTCTCTGACATTTTCTTAATGCGCAGAATGATGAAATATAGTTTTCAGGTAGTGCAGAGAGTAGCTGTTTCCTCTGTCTCAGTTTACTCAACAGAAACCAAAGAAAAAACAATTACTCCCATATAGCAGTTCTGCAAAAAAAAAAAAAAATAGGCAAATTGGATTATGAGTTATGGAGCTGCGTTTACTGCACCAGAAGAATCAGAATAAGCAGAATGGGATGAATGTCTGTGTGTGTCTGTGTTAGAGTGCACGCTCATGCTTCAGCTGGTATCTCTACGTGCTTGAGCTTCCTATACAGCGCTGCAGGACCTGAGCGCTCACTTCCTTTAGTTTGAAATGAGCAACCTCCAGAGCTGAAAGGTCAGCTGCTGTGGACAATCAGAGGTCGTGATGATAGAATAACATTTCCAGCTATTTAGCAGCTTTGACATGACCTTCAGATATTTTTAAAACACGCAGCTTTGTGTGTGTGTGTGTGTGTAGTGTGTAGTGAGTGGAGTGTGTGCTCTTTGAGTTACCCAAACAAGAAGTTTTGCCTTAATAACAAAACAGTGATTTAATTACTCTAATTATTCGCCAATAGGCACTTTTATAATCATATTCAGTGAGCCCCCCCCCCTGCCCCAACCACTACCACATACACACACACACCTCCGTCTTCTGCCCGCAACCTCCCTCCAATTAATCCTCAACGTTTTCAGCTATAACATCTCCACTGTGGCCCCGCTGGCTCCCCATTGGCTGGATAATCATCACCCACATGTTAAAAACAACATTTCTGTGCTGACTGCATCAACATGTTTAATAGAAGCTTCCTCCTGAGTGCACCTGTGTTAAACCTCAGCATCTGAGAGACCCCCACCTATTTGTCTCTTGCCCTAGATTTCATTACTGCACCTTATTATGCAGCTGGACCTTGCCTCCACCCACCCAGTGTTCACGTGTGCTTGTGTGTGCATGTGTAAAGTTTCAGGTGTAGAGGCAGGGATCCATCAGCATCTCTTTTCTAGTGACAGTACCAGTTAATTATGGAGCGGTGTGGATCCTGACTTGCTGCACTGCACCATTAATTTCATGAGAGGGCAGGGGCAGGGTTAAAGGAAGAGAGGGCCTTGTATTTGTCAAGATGGCATTTAAGAAGCTCTGATTTTTTTCATGCGTGTGTCTCAGACAGAGATGGCGAGAGGAAGGTAAAGATATGAAGACGCTCCACCTGGACAACTCTATTGAGATGATGTACACAGCCCCACGTCTACTCCAGCAGATCAGCATCTGATAACGCTATAAAATCAGTATACCATGTAAATTACCCCTGCCCGGCTGTGTTAAAACTTAATCGACCTTGGAGTCGGATAACCTCCCCGATGACAGCCACACAGCATCACATGGCATCACGGTTCATGATATAATTATCTTATTATTCACATTTTCCCACTCTCTGAGGTGTCCAGAGAAGAAGCCTGATTAAAATAGTATTACCATATGAATCCTCTGCACCCGGCAGCCCCGGTGCCTGGTTCATTTCAGTGGCACATGTTTGAGGTGAAAGTCACGATTTTCTTTTATTTTTTTGGTATCAAGGACGATAAATTCACAATGCGTAGCCTTCCCCCTGCAGTCTCTTCATGCTACCTCACCTTAATGAGCTGGGAATGGGAGCAAGGGGATGGGGGAAAGGAGGGGATTGCTTTTGAAGGGTCTTTCAGATTCGTGGGTTGTCGCAGTGGGTCGTGGAGGGGCCTACCAATGACAAAGGTGACAAAAGAAGACAACAATAAGGTGTGTGTGCTCATGCAACATTGCTGGTGGTGTTGGGAATGGGAAAAATAAGCCCAGCAGATTCTCGATCTGCAGCCATGAAAGCAGCGCAGGGAGAGGTGTGATTGAGTTCAAAGTGCAGTGGTATGTGAGTGGTTGAAACATATTGCTTTTTTTTTTTCTTCTTCTTCTGATGTTTGTATAGTTCACTTTTCTACCTTTTCCCATCTATCTGTGCCCGAGGGAAAGACACCACAGGGAAGTTCCCTCTCTGACGCCATGACAAAGACACAACTGGGGCCACTGAGGATGATGGAGAAGCACTATTTTCTTCTTGTTTTGACAGGAGCCCTGAGGAACTTTAATTCTTTATTTTAGCTTAGGGATCCCCAACCTTTGTGTTATGTGACCCTTCAAAGGTGCATGTATTTGATTTAAGCCGTAACACTGCACATATTATATTACAGTATATAAATATACATATGGTAAATATCCTAAAGGGAAAAGACGCCAATTTTACACATCAAAGTGTGTTTCCAGGTGTTGGGGAGTACGACTGCATATGTATGAAGCCTTTATTGTCTCCACAGGGAGCAGTGTGGAGTCCTCAAGTGATGTCACTTGAGTCAGTTGAAGAAAATAAAGACATGAGCTTGCCACACCTCTGGAGCCTCGCTCCTCATCTCTACTTCAGGCTACATTAGATGCCAAGAGCGCAACAAACCTGAATCTCTGACCAAACTGTTGGTGGTAGAGTTGGATTGTGGGTAATGCCAGTATTTGATGTGTGAAATAAAAAAAAGACGACGTCCCTGCAGTACTGCTGTATTGATTTTCTTCTTTTGAACTGTTGTTGGACCAAACAAGAAACCTGAAGAGTCAAATATTTCCTGACATTTTATAGACCGAACTATTAAATGAAAATAAACAAATTAACAAGAAATATGTGTTATTTGTTGCCCTACAAGTGACTTAAGCCCCTCACACAACTACCAACATCTAGCTTACAGTCAGCATTCATTCACGGGTCAGATGATTGCAGTGGTCACAGGTATCAGCTCCTGCTCCAGTCAGCACTGATTGAAACATGATGCTCGGGTGTAAAAACTCATTTTCACACTGGTTCCGGTGTGATGCCGTAATGTGAGTTGAAAGTTCCATACATTAGCACATAAAGAAACAGAAACATTACTTATTGTTTTTTTGGAGTCTTTGCAACAACAGTTGTGTTCTTACCATCTTGCATCATGCAACACTTTAAAGTAAAAAATAAAGTCACCACTGTAACTGGACCCTATGCTGCTTATCAACCATGTTTCCCAGCAGCTTTTGTAATGTCAAATGTGAAAAGCAAATTCGTCTACAGGCAAAAGTAAAGGAGTCAGTCAGCTCATTTAGGGGCTTTTAAAAAAAAAAATTCTCAGTCTTGGTTGCTTATAAAAAAATCAGGAAGCTGCTGACTACGACACTCAACCTTTCCTCCATGTCACATAGCTGAGTTAAAACAGTTTAATAAAAATTGAACCTTTCTCAACTTCCCATCACTGAAATTATCACATTTGAAGGTCACAGTGAATGTCGGGGGTGTTCTCAACATGGCTCATGCTCCTGAGAGAATATTTATGTTTTAGTCTCATTAAGTTATTTATCTTAGTCAATTTTATTGTTTTAAATATGATTTTAGAATCACATTTCTGTTGAATTTATTTGAGTGTTGTCTGTCTGGTCTGTAACCTGTAGCTGTTGTTGCCTATTTCGGTCAGGACGCTCTTCAAGGAGAGGTTTTGAATCTCCTGTGTTTCCTGCTTAAAGAAAAGAACTGACGTTTCCCATAATGCAACGTGATAGTGTCTTTTGTTAGACCTTCCCCATGTCCCTGCTCACGTCTTTCCCCCGGTGTTATGTTTACATGAAAGTCATCCTGATGACCTCACTGTGACATCCTCAGGGTTACAGTCTGAGACTCGAGGAAACACAGAATACATGAGACAAATGTGTTCACACACACTGCCCTTAGTGTATAAAAATGGTTGTATTGGCCCTTTAAAGCTGGGAAATCTCTTCTTGTCACATATTGTCATTGGTTAAATACCTCGATGGGCATGATGAACTCTTCAGGATATTAAGACTGTGTGTGTATGTCTTTGTGTGTGTGTGTTTCCACATACATGTGTGTGTGAATGGATCTGCATGTTCCTGTGTGGTGGCCCTGCATGTATGTGTGTATGTGTGTGAATAGGTCTCCATTACGGAAAGGAGAGTGTCCGGAGCAGTGGGGGCACCGAACTTCACAACTTCATCTCCTCTGGCTTTGTGACGTTGGGTCGAGGCCATCCGAAAGGTAAACTGCCTTTTCTTTCAGTCTTTTCTCCTCTCTCCTCACACAGCAGATTGAATGAACTCTTATCTAATCTAAACACCATGCCGTATACCTGCTGAATGCTAAAGCGACCTGTGTAATGTTCCACTTGCAACACCGGTGATCAACAATAAGACACCTGACGGAGGTGAAATGTTTCCAGATTCAATTTCCCTCCCGAGCAATTCACATGAACTCCTGCCTCCTGCGTTTTTGCAATTAAATACAAGCAAGCACGCACTTAGTGCTGCTGATGGGCGACGACGAGGTGGAGAAGGTGAACTCACGCACACACATATCCCACAAACACACACATACACATGCAGCCATTAGTCGGGAGGCAGAGTTTTCCCATGGGTAATACACTGATTAGTATGCAGCCATGTTGGCCGAGCTCTTGTGATTTATTCCCATCCATTTTGGCTCCACAAACTAGACCCTGTATGTGTGTGTGTGTGTGTGTGTGTGTGTGTGTCTCACCTCGTGGGGGTTTGCGAGCCGAGCTCCTTTACCTGATACTGCTTTCCAATGTTTAATTGAATGTGTTTGTGCCGGAGCGAGTGTGTAAGAGTGTAATGTTTGATGGTGGCTGACTGCTTTGGTAAAAATCGACATGATCTGAATGTGATCTGGTTCCACTGCTGCGCACGCCTTTCCACTGCTTCCTCTTTGCTCACTAAAACCCCGCTGATTTCCTGTTCATCATCCTAATTACTGCAGCTGATGACCTGTCGTCGCTTTAATAAATACCCGTTCAGATTTTATGTGTCGCTCTGCGGGCATGTGTGGCTTTTTCCAGTGGCAGAAACTCATCTTTTTAAACAGAACGGCTTTGTTTCACAAGTGCACAAAAAAAACTGCAGGGGCCTGGAAGCTTCCCTCCACTTTTATTTCTAATGAGGAACCATCGTATTTATGTTTACATGAAATTAGCTGTTTTCCTCCTTGCTTTTTGCTTCGTTTGTTTTCATCCCCAGAGGGGGTCCATTTCACAATGGTATTCATAGGCAGCCAGAAGAAAACAAACTCTGCTGATATTCTCTGTAGTCCCCCCCACTGCCTACCCCTGCATCACTTCCAGAGATTAGTAATAAGAGAAAAAAAGATTAGGTTTTATGAATCCTGATTATTTTAAATATATTTTCCCCTCTGCATAAATATCACAACAGAACCACTGTGGCTGCATACTTGTCACAGCTGCAGTATGGGGTACGGTTTAAATCAAATCAAATCAAATCAAATCAATTTTATTTGTATAGCCCAAAGTCACAAAGTACATTTGCCTCAGAGGGCTTTACAATCTGTACAGGGAGTGACACCCTCTGTCCTTAGACCCTCGGTTTAGCGTTCAGCATCTGTGCAGTCAAATCTGTTTTCTTGCAGCGGGTAGCCTTTGATTCCTCGGCTGCAAAAACAAATGAAACGTGACAGATTGAGATCTTGGAAAGGTCTGCTGATGCTAAAATTCAGTACAAAAAACTAAAAACTGTATGTGAAGCAGCATTCAAGAGCCTCAGTTTTTCAACAGTATTCTTCTTTCTAACATCTGTGTTTGACTGTCTTGTGCCCAGAGGCGAGTATTACTGTGGATTGAATCCCAAAATCAATGAACACTGGTCTGAAGTTTGGTTTGGGTATTGTTGCAGCTTGGTATTATCTTTAGCATTTCACCAGTGTACAATCACTTCAGGGTGGTGCAGTTTAACCAAGCCTCCCCCGCTCTCTCAGAGTCTTTACAAGCACTCTTCAAATCCACCAAAGCAGAATGGCTTCAGCTGCATAACATACTACCTCTCTATGTCTGACTGAAGGATAGAAACTGTTTACACTGACAGTATATACAAGGTTTTGACAACACACTATCATTTCTCTTTGCAGTTTAATGATTCACAAATAGTCAGTAAATCACTTGATCCTTCACTTGACCCAGCTCTGAATTTATCCAAAATCTGTGGACTGGATTTGAACGTCCAGAGCTGTCAACCTGTGGGCTGGTGTGAACTCGCAACGATGAGATGGAGTCACGTTGAGGTTAACAGCAAGTAAACAGTCCGGTTGAATTTAAATCAGACCGAGCTTCATCATTTTTTGAAGAGGTTTGCACAGCTTGGTTTGCTCTGGATGAGAGTAACAACATTTGTTGGAGAAAAAAAAAGAATGCAAATAGACAGTCACCGGTAAGTCAGTGGAATACACTCTGTTTTCACGTGAACCTGGAGACAGATGTTGTCTCCTCTGTTCTTCTGTCGTCTCGGTTTGGCAGACTTACAGAAAAAAGGTGTAGGAGTCATGATGGACTCCTCTGGCATGGGTATGGCAGCTCTTACGTTGCTTAATTATACAGGCGGAAAGTGTGTTTGGTTGTTAATTATATGGCAAGCTGTGTGTCTGTGTGTGTGTCTGTCTGTGTTGCAGCACAGCCCTTGGGGAGGAGATGTGAGGTCAGAGCAGCTGGATGCTTCACATCTGTGTGGTGGGGTACAAAACAACCCCTGTGCTGAACTCTAAATGAGATCTGCCATGAGCACTGGTGAAATAGGGAAACTAATATCCAGCCTCTCATACTGCACTCCGAGAGTTTGTTTGTTGTAATATACGTTTTGGTGTGGTGACCTTCCCCTCAGCTTACCCTGCGTAGTTCTACTTCAGTTAGTGGTGTCCTACATTTCCCAAAATGCCTTTTAGCAACCTTTATAGAAGGGTCAGAAACTTGTTGTTGCCATCTCTAGGGTACACAGAGTTTTCATCTGTGTCCTAATTTCATACCACGTATCAATTCTAAACTAGATTGTGTGTTTACGCTGGAAAAGTAACAGAACTGAGCTTTTATTGTGAAGCAGCTGGAGGAAATGCAATATATCTGTCAGCAGGATTAGTGGAGCTTTGTTAGCAGTGTGGGATGACAGAAAAAAGAAGAAGACAAAGTAAGTACATGATGTTTTCTACATGCATTGTGTATGGCTGTGTTTGTTTCCAGCTTAAAATGACACAGGTACCTGTGTATGGAAGATAATTGAAAAAGAAAAAAGTATCACATTAAAATGTGAACATTTATTGTTAGAGAAGATATTTCATGACATACAAAGTTAACACATTATAGCAAGAAACTTTTCATGTTATAAGAATATAAAATTTTGCTCCTTAGCCCGACTATATTTTGCCCACTTGACCAACTCCGGTTCTGGCACGACACCAGCTCCTGTCATGCAAACACTAACACTCCCTCGGTGCTATGAGCTCACAGCCCGTGCAGCCCGGATAACAAACTGAGATAACATTAGCTAACAGCAGCTACAGTTGAGCAGTTTACTTTACTGTCGATCAGAGGGAAAACCAGAAAACATTTCCCCCATGAAATATGTATCCAGTTTCACTAAAATCAGTCAGATAGTTGGTGGTGTGTGACTGTAAAGTGTATTTTTTGTGGGTGATTGGTTGCCTGAATGGTGTATGGGGTGCAGAGTAGAATCTTTCACCTGAACATGTTTTAAAATCTTTATCATAGAAAAATGAAAAACATCTCATGTTTAACAATAATCTGTAATAACGTTTTAATGTGATACTGATCTAATTTCTTTTTCTGGTGTGGTAGCATTACTCAACCACCAAATCAAAAACAGCACAAGTATCCAAAAAATGATGCTTGATTCCTGAGTGTGCTTTTTGATGCATATCATTCTCCCACAATGCAATTCTCACAGAACCAGAGGGGCTACACACATTAATGCTGTCATCACTATTTATAGTTCACTATACAGTGTACGTCATGTCGTCTAAATGTCTAGTAAGAATTGTTGGACCCTGTGGTCGACCCGATTCCATGTGAAAACATGAATTCATGCGTTCAATAAATCAGCAGTCTCTGCTGTTGTAGCGTTCTGAATGAATGATTAGTTTGTGCAACATGGAGAAGGAAGGAGACCAAGACACACAAAATCAGAGCGAGGGCCCTTTTTTCCCATTTCATTTGCGGGCACACTGTGTCTTTAGAGTCTACTTTACACCAGCTTACAGACCAGAGCCATGTGACACTTTTACGTCCCAGCAGTCAAAGCACAAGCAAGGGAACACTTTTAGTGTAAGAATATTTAATTTTCACAGTTTCTTGACTCCTTACGAAACCTTCTCCTCCTGTACAGAGTCAGGTGTAGCGTGAGGGTGGGTGGCCATCTGTTTCCCTGCATGATCTCCCTTTGCTCAAAGTCCCGGCTTTCTCTCAACAGTGAAGAACACCAGAAACGCAGCCTGCAGAGTTGGTTAGAAGGTTGGATTTTTTGGCCTGAATGCTTTCTTTGGCCTCGTTTTGAGGCAGGACTTGACGGCACAAACACACAGGGTCACTTTTGTTTTCGATTTCATTTTTTGTTTAATTCCCTTCTAATTGTTTAACTCCAGTTGAGTGTTTTCCTAGAGTGACAATCTTTTAGTCATGCTAAACTTTATTTAGCATGCACAGCTGCTTAACTCACCCCTGCCCCCTCAGCCATCTGTCCAGATCGATGCACCGCCTCGCAGATTCCTTTGCTCCTGTGTATTCTGTTGTCCTCTTGTCCAAAATTAGGAGGCAGCAAGGTTGAAGCTTCTGTCAAACTGAGCCAAACTAATGAGGATGCTCACTGATCTGTTGTGTGTATGTGTGTGTTGGTGTTGCTGTTAGATGGGACTGCACTCTTACACTGCCTTGGGTGTAAAAACTGCAGAACTCAGTTTGAAGCTTCAGAGTGGCGAGTAATTGTATAAAAGTTCTCTGGAAACATAATCTTAGAAGATAGATAAGAGGGAGCAACTTTTGCTTTCCCCTGTTTGCTGGCGGTGGTGATGCAAACGCTACACCACATCGTCGCTTCGAGCCTACGCAGACTGAAGCCCAACCGCCGGCTTATATTAATTGTTCTTGTCACAGAAGAACTGCGGTATACTTTCCTAGTCACTCACTGTCACCGACTAAAACTCTGCACTGTAAATCACTGTCACGTTGTCACACTTCTTTCTCTGTGCTGGAGTGGGTTTAAGAGAAGGAGAGTAGGTGCTTCGGATTGAGAATCCCTGCTATTGATGTAGCTAGTTTACAAATCAAAACACCTTGATTGATTGGAATTTCCTGCCTCTGTCAGGAGAGTGGAGTGACAGCCGGCGTGCATATTTTGATATTGTATTAAAAATGCAGCTTGCCAGCTGTTATTGGTTGAATGCATCCGTTTTAATTATTTTTCCATATGTCAGTCTTGTTGATATGAAACGCAGCCAAGCCACAGCATCCGGAGAAGTGATTACTTCAGACAAAGCCTCCATCCTTGACTTAGCGTGTGCCATACTTCATTACCTTGCTAAGCCCAACTTTTAATTCTGCCCTGTGGAGGAAGTCAAATTGGTTTTCATGGCAGGCAATTATTGTTTTGTATGAATATGATGTGTCTGGAATGGTGGATAGCGGCAGAATTAGCGGGGGATGTTATCACAGAACTTTTATTTACAGTGCAATTTCGGCGCATTAACCAGTGCAAGAGTCACTAATTGGCATTCTCCTTATGTAGCAAGTTGTGCTGTATAACAGTAAGAGACCATAGGGACCGTCAAGGGAAAGGAAAAGAATCTAACAAAGCAAACACTAATCATTCGGTTGTGCTGTCACAAACTAACAGCTGTTTGCCTCTAAATGTGTCCTTTTTGTTTACCTTTTGTGAAGAACTTGATGACAGGGTATAAAAAGCCCCTCTCAGCATTTCAGTACGTCCCTCTGATTGTGAAACAGTCATCTCCTGTTCCTCCGAAATGAATCAGATGCCTTGGAACAACAAGCCCACAGGCAGTATCATCATTTCCAGCCTGTGTAATCAACACTCCAGGCTAATGAGGCAGAAGATGAAAACATCCTCTCTGTGAAAACCTTTGGTGTTGTTTAAGGTACACAAGGAAAAACAAGCCCAGAAAGGAACTGATTCATATGTTGACCATGAAAAAAAGCTTCCAACGGCGTCATCAAACCGGCGACAGAAAATTAAACTGTGATGCAAAACGCTCATTTTCCAGACAATCAAATAGTGTTACAGTCACTCACTTGAACTTTGTGCCCAATTTGTTAGCTACTACAGACTTGAGGGTTTGTGAGCCGGTGTGTCAGTTTAGACAAATATCTATGAAATAAAACCGCAGTAAACAACATAGTAAGTTGTACCAAAAAGATTTATTAATACTGTATAATTATATGCGTCTGAAAGGACTGCTACAAGGGTCACATTACAGATCGTTGTTACAGAGCTAGTGCTAGTAAACTAATGCCACATTGTGTTTACAGCCTGCAATAATCAATATTTTTATTCTTAGAATATTTATAGAGAAAAGAGCTTTGCGTAATGTGAGAGGGTGTTACTTGCAGTAATGAACCCACAGAGCTCGATGGATCTGCACTTCCGCACGATTTCAGTGTCGTTCTGATCATTGTTCTGGTTTTACCTCCTGCGATGTAACTGTTTTAGCTCACAGTCTCGGCACTTTCATCAATTTTCCAGCAGTGGAAGGCAGCTGTTTTCAGTAGAAAAGCTCCATTGTGCACTACCTGCTCAACACCAAACATTAGACAAAACAAAGTTAGCACCTCTCTGGTGAACATAATGGAACATTTAGCAGCTAAAGAGCCAAAAGAAATCAATGGAGGTTTAAATAATAAAACACCATTGGCTCTACAAGCTATTATGTCACAGTTAGATCACTGTCGGCTTCCATTTGTCTTTTCTTAGAAATCGTTAAAATGTGTGCAGTCACATTTACTGAAAAACAAAGTCTTGTTCCTGCCTTGTGTTTGGGCTGTGCATCATTATTATCACATAAACCAGCAGACCAGACTTGGTTGAAAGTTTTCTCCAGCAGCTAAAGAAAATCGTGTCATATGGACAAATCCATCAGCTGATTTATGTGTTGGTGGCGGAGTAGGATGTTTGTGTTTGTCATGGTCAGACCGCCTCGAAAAGAGAAATTCACAGCAATGTGAGTGATTGTATGAGTTGTCCATTGGAAAAAAACACAACAAAGAAACTTTTATCTGACCTCCACAGTGTGAACGTGAATGAGCCGGTGCATTACTTGTTATTTTATGATTCTAAATGTTTAAACTTGCAAAGGATGGGTGGATGGATGGAATACATCGTTTAATAAAACACACTGACACTCATGAAAGTGTAAGAATGATAGTTTAGCTGGTAATTTTGCACAGAGAGCATTTTTAGACAGAACTAAATCCAAGGGAGACAGATTAAAATGAAATTGAATTCATGTAGTCTTGTAGATTTTGGTCTTTTTTTTTTTATATAATGGGGCCGTCCAATAAGAGTAGGTTAAGTTACTTTCAGGTAAAAAGACATCCATCTTTTAAATGTGGGCTAAATTTTGTAAGTCTTAGATGATAGTTTTCATCTGGGAGGTACTTCACTGATTGTATTTTTTAATATGTTTCAATAAGTTCTGCAGGATCTGGGCATATTTTCCATCAAAAATCAAACAAAAGCAGTGAAAACCTAAAGCAATTTTTTACAAGCACCACAGTAATGTCGGTCTGTTTAATTCTGCCCACAACCTGGGAGGTGTCGTTACCCTTTGGGTGTCAAAACATGAACAAATAGATGTTATGTTAGCTGTTATGTTGTTATGTTAGTTATGTTATGATATACCAATGCAATCAAACATCCCTGCATGTCCAAAAGTGACGCTATAGAAGCGTACCTGCATCCTCACTTCTTGAACCGTAGGGCCACTGACCACACTGCAGTTTTAGACGAGTTGGGAATGATAACGTGTTGGATATACACAAATATATAAATTTCATGGTCTTTCAGCTTTCAATTTGTTCGTATCATGATGACAATGGGCATTTCTTTGTATGTAAAACTTAAATTTAAGGAAATCGACAGAAAGACAGCTTTTTTTTCTGAAAACAGTTATGTTTTACATTTCACGGTCGGTTCTGTTTTGTTTTCTTCACTGATTATTTGAATTAAAAACAGGTTGTCAAGTTAGCAAGGCTACTGACAGGTAGTCATCATAACAGTCCATAACAAAAACCTTCTTGAAAATGAGTTCATTATCTGATAAGATATTGGTGTTTGCTTTTCCTCGCCATGATAAGAAGAGCTCTGAGTGAATCTTATCACTGCTTGCCCTTTTCTTCCCTCACTGACAAAACTTCCTATTTAAACACTCTGAAACCAGGTCCCACTTCAGGGAGTGATCTGTACCCCCAAATCACTTTTAGGGGCTTAAAAAGTCCAGGCCAGGCTGCTCACTTTTTCACTCAGTGGCTGTTTTTGATTGACAGCACGCTTCCTACCGGGCAAAAGTGCTCCTGCTCATACAAATTGATGGTCAGGTTCAGGGGAGGTGGCACGGCTGACCTGCTGGCTAAGCACTCTGCGGAGTAACCAATAAAAAAAAAGTGTTAATAAGGTCCTGGGGAGAGCAGGGCTGGGGCTGTGGCACTCATTAGTGGAAAGAGAGATCAAGACAGATTTCTTTTACCCACAACACAGAGAGGTGATCGGACATCTCTATCCTTTGCCCTGTCTCTGGAGCTTCCTCTGCTGAATATGGAGGAGATGCCAGGATAAGGACAAACTGTGCTGCTGTATAGTAGAAACGCAGGAAGGAGCAGCATATTTTACTGGTAAACATACCGTCTGCTCAGGTAGGGGTTAACAGGGCGTTGGTACAGTAGGTAAAGTAAGTGAGTGTGACATGCCTGTTTTATCATTCACTTTGAGCTGCAGCAAGAGCAGAGCAGAGTGGAAAAGAAATTGAGTGGTAAAGAGTGACTAGCTGAGCCTTTACCTCCACTCTGAGAAGGGTTCTGTTCACCCTCATTTACACATCTCACAAGCGATCCTCGGTGTCCTTTAGCCGAGGACTGAATTAACATCTATCTGTGGGTATTGAGAAATTAACACATGTGACAAACACCTCGTAGCATTTTCCGAAATACCACCCAATCTCAAATATGTTGAGGTCGGTGAATGACAAGCCCCCCTACAATTCCTGACAAGACTCTCGGGTATCCTGAGGAACAATAGCACTTCCAGATACACTGCAGTCAATTACAGTGATGTGAGATGTGCGGGGGCAGACAGAGGAAATGACAGTTGGGAGACAGCTCTCTTATCATTGTCCTTCTGTTGTGGCCACTTTGAAACAAGTGGAGCTATTTGTCTGGCAGTGAGGTACGCTGTAGGGAAGAGAAAGAAGGCTTTTATCTCAGAGAGAGAGTTGGGAGAAAGGAATATGCAAGGAATGTAGCGCAGACAGAATATCTGAGCGCTAAAAAAAAGTGAGCGAGCTAAACAAGAAAAGGAGATTTTGAGAGCAGGAGTCTGGCAGGTAAAATGGCAGGAGAAGAGATAGAGAGTCCTTGCAGGCATGTAGTCGGGGACAATAGGCTGACAAGGCTGCTGTGATGTTTGCTCGGGCACGGTAGCGTACTCTTAATGTGCAGCATCAATCAAGATGCTGCCCAACGCACAGCGTGGCAACTTTTATCGCCGCTCATTAAAGTAAGTGCAGATATTTTATGCATCAGTTGGAATGCAAGGACTTTTTCATGCTAATTTCCCTCCTTTAGATTCGTTATTCATCATCTTTGATCAACGGGGTCCTGTACACAAATAAAGTGGAGTGGAGGCTGTGCGCCTGATGAATCTGGAATCTGCCATGTGCTGAAGCATCACATCTGTGGATTGCTACCACTGCTTAAGTTTGTTTAGCAAGCTCAGGACTTTTATATATGTTTAACAAAACTGTATAATATATTAAACCCTCGTCCAGTTGTTTAACAAGGCTTTTCTTTAGAGTCAAATTAAAGAAGTGGTTGCATTAACTTCTTTTTAAAAGGGAGCATCTATTATCCTTAAACAAAGATTTGGAATCGAGTCGACTTGAGTCACTCTTTTGATGACTTTCAACTTAACTCGATAGAAAATAAATGACTTGAAACTCAACATGGACTTGGAAATTAAAGATTTGTAACTTTACATGAGACATGATGACTCAAATTGCGTGTCTGTGTTTACATTTAAATATTAAATATAAGAAATGTTCAATGTTGACGGTGTTGACATGACAGTTTCCATGTAAAGTTATCTGGTATGCAAACGCACACTGGGAACAGAATTTTCATGACTGGATGATGACGCCGTTAGTTCCTCTCCATGCTACCTGATGGTCCCTGGATCACATCATCATCACCGTCAGTATCTTAGGGCGAGGCGGTACTACTTGACTTGCCTTAACTAATGACTTGACATATTCTGTGAGTTGACTTGCCCAAGAAAAAAAATTACTTGGGACTTCAGTTCCATGTCTGTCCTTTAAAGAGAACAAATAGAGTCTGGAAATCAAGATTTCTGTCCTCCAACTGACCCTCTCCCCATGGGAGTGTGTCCCTGATGAAAAGAACATTTAACAATTTTAAATCCACACCTTCTTTGCCCCAACTTCTGCAGGTCCATCCAAGACAGATAAAATTATTTAAAATGCCACGACCTGCTCTGAAATACAATGAACTTGTGAACTTTGCCCCAAATATCCATCCTTGTGGACCATTTTACTTCCCTTGCCAACGCATTGGCAGATGAAAGAAGGATGTTGAATTGTGCTTTGGGTCTGGTCCCAGTCTTTGAATTTCAAGATTCACCACACTGGGGCTTTCTTCTTCTTCTTCTTCTTCTTCTTCTTCTTCTTTACATTCCTCTGCATCACAGCATACACAATGGGAATTGAATCCAATGTTTAGTTTGAATTGATTTTTTATGACCGAACGTGAGCAGTGAACACTCATTAGACACATGTGCGCAGATCTGAGAGCTGTTAATCCACTGCTAAAAGGAATGTTTTAAGCCTTTGAATCAAACAGTCCTCTTTGAACCCTCCTTTTTGAGATTCCTCTCAGTCCTGAGTACATTATTAAATCACACTTGGCAGTTGTTTGAATTTTTGTTTTCTCTGAGTAGCTCTAACCTGGTAATCAGCCATTGTCGCTCCCCACCAGCTGAGAATTTAACATAACAAGCACTGAGGCGGCCAAGTCTGAAACTGGGGGGATAAATGTGCACAACAGAGAAGTGCTCCACAGCCTTGGTTACCAAATATTTAGCAAGGGGAGCACCAAAAATAGCTGGCCCAAGCTGTTTATCATACTGAAAAGCGTGACATTGTTTATTGAACAGCCATGTCCTTCACAGAATTGCTGGAAGTGATAAACCGGCCGATATAAGTAGTCATGCTAAGGGTGTTTTGAGGATACTTCTCCAAGTGTTTCAGAAAGGTCTGGTAAAAGACTGATGTTGACTGTGCCGCACTGACCTCATGCAGCTTTATACCCACCTCCCTGCGAGGCAAAGTCCCGCTCTCATCTGTAATCTATTATTCATAACGAAGAGGCAGAAACGAAGACTGGGAAAAGCAGATAACTTGGTCGCTTTTTCCTCCATCCACCTCCACCCCCATATTACTATTATCCAGAGGGCATTGTGTGGGAAAACAAATGGAATGATTGCCTTTTGTTGTATAGGAGGGGGGGAATTTTGTATTCTGTGCAGAATTTGAATGTAGACTTGCTATTCAGAGCACACAAGCTATGACTGCCAGTTGCATTGTGCAAATAATGATGCATGGGAGGGATCAAATTAAAATTTATCAGCTCTGGGTTGGGATCCATCTCCAAATCTATTTCCAGCAGATGAAAAATTGAAAAAGGCAAAGGGAAGCGCGTGTTTCGAGTTTGGTGTTAATTTGCCCTGTCACTCCGTCTTGTTTTTGATCAATTTCTGGTTAAATGTTAAGTCTGTAGTAGATTTTACTGTTGATTTAATCTCTTCAGTTAAGGCATGCACATTTTGAATATCCTTAAATACTGTTTGACTTTCAACAGTTAACCTTACCTGATATGTCTTAACGCCAACCCTGACCCTAGATAAGACTCTAGTCTTAATCTTCACACTTTACTATGTGGGGACCAGCTTTTTGTCTCCAAATGGTTGATAAGTCCTCATAATGTGGGTGCTGCAAAAAATTATTGTCCCCACAATGTAGGATATACAAGTACACATCTAAATATTAACATGCAAAAACAGTGGACCTGCAGATGCAAACCAACAACCCTTTATAGCAGCCCTGGTCCTATTGTGGAGGCTGATAAATGTCTCCCGTTGTGGTGATAATCAGTAATCATTATCAATTTACAGTGGGCAATTGTTTACTGAGCACCTAAACAATTCGCTAATTCCGCATTCACAGATGATAAACCATTATGAGCCACCTTTTGCTCATTGCTCTCAGTGAATTAGCACAGTGATAATCCAATTCGCTGAACTGGGCCGACCAAACCTTTAAACGTACTTTTTCATTATCTCTGCAATATATTTAACAACAAGCTGAGTCTCTCTGCTTCTCCATAAAGCAGGTGGTGTTTTCCTGGGCATCAATTTCACACCGTTGTTCACTCAACACGCAAACTGGAGGGACGAGGGATCAACACCTTGTCAAGGCTGGCATTAGGCCCCAATTTGAAAAATCACATGAGACATGAGAGACTTGACATGCTGAGAGGAGCCCTGTTGGGCTTATAAAGCTACTCCATGAGCTGTTGGTTGCAGAGAGAAAGCAGAGCCATGTCTACATCTCTTAGCTGTCAGTGACTTTATTCCCACACTGCACATAACGCCACAGTGGTCCCGGCCCTCTCCGACCAGAGCGGCAAAATGCCTCCATGTTGTCGCCGGTGCGGGTTCTGTGAACTTTTCACATGGCGGGGCGCTTGAATTATCGCTGATAGAGGCTACAGGTATTCAATCTACACGCCCTGACTGTCGGGTAATAGACAGGGAGGCTGAGGTATTATAATTGAAAGGCCTCTTCAATAGCGATAAATAATGAAGTTTCCCTCGGGTCCATTAGAGGTTGGGGAAGGGAGTGTGTCAGATGAAGGGGGGTGTTCTCACATATATCGAGCCAGCCTGTTAACCCCCCTCTGGGTGAGGCATGGTGGGAATATGATACGGGTGTGAAAACACAGGAGGGGGAGTCACTCACACTGCTTCATTATGAATCAACCGGAACAGGTCTATGCATGACATAACTGTGGTATTGCTGTTAGATGAGGTGTTATTTACTGGCATTATCATTTCAGCTATAAGTAGACATTACGGGACCACACCAGTGATTTTGCGTGTTATAGCCCATGTACTACAAATCATACATACTTCAAATGCTGCTGGGAAACATGTTCAGATGTTGGAATTTTTTTTTGGCAAACACTCAAATATTATATCACACTATAATAGATTACAGAAGTCAAGCAACGTTTGAAAAGCGTGAAAATAGATTTCCATATGGAAATGAATGGAAACAAATGGCTGTCAGAGTGGTAGCCATTGACTTGCCATTGACGATTCAGTTTCTGATGGTGTGACCATCAAATTAAACTGTGGTCTTGTAAAATGGAAACCAATGGCTCCAACAGTCATTCGCTTTCATTCAAATTCTTCTAGTAAAAAAAAAAATGGTACATAGTGTATGTAAAATATCGACATTTGTAGTTAAAGAGTGTGGAAACATACTTGTTATGGACCTTTAAAATAGTAGCCTGTCCTATGTGCGTACTTAGTATAAAAAAATTAAAGTATAAAAAAATAACATCAATGTGTTTTGAGTGATGTTGGAAAGTTGGATCTACCATTCCCTCTGGATTTGGAGCAGGAAGCCTCTGCAGAAGTATTTAGTTCATCATGTGACATCAGAACCACTGACACCTACGCTTAGGAAATTCTATTAGGGGTTTAGCAGGCTCATAAATCAGAGTGACCCACCCTATCCATTCTGTATTAGGGCTGTCTGTGGGATGCATGCGGCATTTAAATGGAAATTACATTTTTCAATTTCATTGCAGGTTTTACAGACCTTTTTATGTAGCTGCTGTCAAAGAGAAACCTTAATCTCATCAGATGTGGGCAAACTGACGTCTGATATCTCAGATTTAATCAAATATAAACATCATGACTGACTGTTATCTGATTTTTATTACAAGCTGAAGATCATGACTTGCTGCTATGTGAATTTTAATTAAAAAAAACAAAAACATATCTATCTGTAGCCTGTAGTTTAAAGCATTGCGGCAGAGGAGGAACATCATCAACATGCAAACAAACTTTTCTTTTTCCCAAACGATTGCGCACTCCTGCCATGCAAGTCACATGCCACTGCCTATAGTTTATGCACATAGTAATTGGCACACCCTTGAAGCGCTTTCAAATCAGGCAAAATTAGCAGCATGCTGCCGCTTCTGACAGATATGAGCTTTTCAATCCTCTTCCCAACTGAGTGGAGGAGTTTTCTGTGTCTTAATTACCTCACATTTTGGCACAGTGCACCGCAGTGCTAGCGGGAGCCACGGGGAGATGGGGGACTCAGCTGAAACACTCCGACAGCGGTTGGTGACAGAAGCCAGGGGAGGATGCGGTGGAGAAAAAGGCTCACAGCTAGCATGCCTAGGATGACAGGAGCGGTGGTGGAGGGGGCCAGAGATCCCCGAGGAGGAGCAGAAGAAAGAGGAAGAGCTAGCTCAAGGGAGAATTCCCCTCAGGCACATATGGCAGATTTGAAACATCCATATGCTGGCGCAAAACAGAAGATATGTGAGAGTGTCGATGCTCTCAGTCTCTCGCTTCCTCTTCCTTTTGAGATATTGTGTACTAGCTGGTCTGTTTTATTTTGCATACAACTCCGAATCCCTCTGACAATAGCTGAGGCATGGCAGGGATGTTTCAGAAGCTCTACACTGGGAATACAATGTCATGGTCAGTGTGTGGATGGAGTTGTAAAATACAGGCTGCTGTAGACCAATTTGTAAGAGATGCTAAATATAAAAATATGTTTTTTTTTATGTTGTAATCATTTTAGTTAAGTTACAGCTAAGCAACCCCTGCATTAGTGTTCTCCAGAATGTGTGAATTTTGTGTTGGTACTGTAATTTAATTGGCACAATATCCCTGTAGGCCGGCACTAAAAATTGTGTTTTGCATCACAACGACCTAATAGGCACTTTACCAGCTGGGGGGCAGCTTTTCATTTAAACATCCCATGCCGTACATTCTGGGATTTGAACCACAGAACAATTTCTGCAATCACAACACTACCTGCTTTAACTTTTGACACTTATCCTCATGTCATTTTAACTGAAAGGAGCAGCTAGCGGTAGCTGGACAGCCTTCCGTCTGTTATGCTGGACAAACTGAACACGGGGGGAATCAGTGCTTATATAGTTACTTAGCTTCTACTTTCTGAGTGGAATATCAACTGACCAACATAATGGATCTTTTCAAGCGCTGAACGCCGTAAAGACTGAATTACTAACTGTGCCTGTGGACTTGGATAGAAAAAACTGCATTGTTTGTAGGTTACGCAGTAGACCTGTGACCTACATCGTTCAGGCTTCCAGCATTTTGTTATGAAATCCTTGTTGTACCAGAGGCAATGCAACGCAGCAGAACAACCTTGTGAGTGCTCTTACATTTTGTATTAAAGTAAATCAGTCGTGTGTATCCATGAATAGTTGTCGATAAAACCATCAAGTTAATGAATTCAGCACCAGTTCGCTAGTGAGCGGCACGCCAAAAAAATATTTCATTTAAAGGTTTAATTGAAATCTGTGAGGTTTGATGTTAAGGACAGATGGATGGATGTCGATGTGGGAGGAAAAAAAAATTGTCTGTTAGGCTTGTCTGGCCGGGCAGGAGGGGACAGAGTGGGGGTTCCGTTTCAGGCATGTTTCCACATGAGCTGCTTACAGGTCCCCCGACGGTACCTAAAATGAAATGTGGAAGAGGTATGCACTTCATTCAATATTAAATAGAAAGGGATGAGGGGAGGAGGGAGGAGAGGATGATGGGGATGTGGGCAGGGATGAGCAGAGGGAGGGATAGGGTAAGAATGAGGTTAGGAAGGTGAATAGGAAGGGAGGGTGAGTCAAGAAAACTGAGACAAACAGGTTTCCGAACCCTGCAGAACAACTGCATTATAAAACTCAATATGCACAGAGTGAAACTGCAGTGCAATGCTCTGTCTATGTGACGCACTCCATCCATGTCACACTCTGCTTCCACACATATCTCCAAAACTGGTTTTATCCTCTTTCCCTGAAAGGCTGAGAATGATGCAGTTTGACGTAGTATGCAGCAATATTTGGAGCACCAGCATAGTTTATATTTTCACCCACATATTCTTACTCAGCTTTAATACAGTGTGCTTTGGCTGCAAAACGGCTACAGGATCACGTCCATTGTCAACATCATACCAATCAAATGGCAGATTTAAACAAAAATCCTCTCAGCTGGTGTTGAAGCACTACATGACTCACTTACGGGCACTTAAGTCTCATGTTACAGTCAAAATTAGTACAATAAAAGCATCTACTGAAAATCCATTACATTTAATAACTCCTTTTAGGTAGAAACTTAAAATAAAAGACTAATGTACTGTACACATATTACACTCAAGTAGTTTCCAGCCAGTGTTTTCTCTGAGCTAGTTGATAGTAGAAAAGCACAAAAAGACCCTGCAGAGAGAATTGACTCCTGCAGCCGTGGGCAATGAACCGCAAAGGCTGACAGCGAAGCACTCTAGGTGTTAGTGTAAAAAACTGTTCCTGTATCCATGCTACAACACTCTGCTACCCAAACCCATGTTTGCTTGCTCAGTCTTTTAATTACAATAGTCAGCTGATTGTGGGTAAATCGTGCATGAAGACTGCAGTGACATGACAACACTGATGCGAGATGTCGTGACGCTGCAGAACACAGTTGTCCACATAAACAAGTGGACCCGCGGTGGATGTATAGCAGCGTTGTCGCAGAGGCTGTTTTTGTTCTCCTGATAATACACAGCCCGCTGAGGCTTTATGTTGTAGCCTGGCGTGTATAGTTTCTGTCCATTTTAAACCACACAAAGTAGATCTGCCTCCAGTTCAATTGTGCTCCCTTCACTAAACTGCCTCTATTCCCTTGATGTGGCATTGATCCGTCTACTCAGAGCATTGTCTGTGCCAGCCTGACCAGCGCCATCAATATTGCATCAGGTTCAGTCTAAACAGCTCAGAACTCTTTTGCAGTCCATCTCGGGAGAGGTAATAAAATTCATGCCTGTCTTCATTCCCTGGGCGAGAGGAGTCACATGGCAGCTGATCTCACCCTACAGCTTTATTTTGTACACCAGAGGACCCAATAATTCAGACACTCTCCTTTTGAGAGAGGTGAGGTTAGGAAATGATACTCTTGGGCCGTGCAAAAAGTGACTTTTACATTATTAAACGCCTCAGACATTAATTAGTAATCTCTGCTAATTAGTATTTGGTCCTTTCATCACCCAGATTCAGCTGTTGAGAGGAAATTAAATGTTTACAAGAGAGTTAGTCAATATTTGTTCGCTGGAAGTGAAATTGAATTATCACAAGAATTGCTTCTGTGCGCTCAGACCCACCTGAGCAGCATGGGGAGGTGATGGCGTCCAGCTCGCTCCTCTGGAACACAGTTGGACCTGATTTTGGCCTAAACTCCGCCCGACTTTTCATTGTTCTTTCTCTTCATATCTCCCACAACCACGGTGGTTTATCTGGCAGACACAGCAATCTAGGGAAGCATGAAGATATTAAATTATACCAGGAGGAATCAGCCATGCAGCTGCCACAATGCCTCCTGGGAAATATGGTCAAAAATGGGAAGAGATTCCAGAGGATGATTTCTACAGTGCCGGCGGTTCATTGACTTCAAGCATTTTAGCTAGCTCATTAGCCTCTTAGCTGTAACTCACTCTGCAGACCTTGGTGGTTGTGCTGATGTTATACTGTCTTGTTTTTAATTAATGACCTGAGAAGATCTCAAAACCCCAAAGTGTGTTAGGATATAACACAATGTAATTTGATAGCCATGAATGCACAGCGAGGGTCACGTGGCAGATGTGACTCATATCTAAATTGGTTGTTTTGGTTGAGCAAAGGGACCAGCCAAGGGCACGGCCTCGTTCTGAGGGCGTTGTGGCTGAGCTGGCTAACGATCTCGTCCATTGCAATAACCCCGGGCTCTATTTTAGGAACACTAATTGAGGAAATGTCATTTTCCCATCCACTTAAGAGTTGTGAATCATCTGGATTTGATAGGCCACAGATCTGCGTGGTGAGAGATCTAAAATGTATTTGTAAAAAAATGTCTTATGTAAGTGTTCTTTGAAGTAACCCTGCTAATCATTTAATAGGCCATCACTAATGTCCTCTAATTTGTTCTAATTGGATTTGACTATGCTGTTTGACTGGAGATGCATTTGTGCAAAGAAGAGCTACTTGTCTTTTTCACTGTTCAA
The DNA here is from genome assembly GCF_000972845.2 of Larimichthys crocea. Taxonomy (NCBI): domain Eukaryota; kingdom Metazoa; phylum Chordata; class Actinopteri; family Sciaenidae; genus Larimichthys; species Larimichthys crocea. Next base: position 2,776,613 of record NC_040026.1, read on the forward strand.
CAACATGAAGGAAACAGAGCTGCAGTATCAGGATATGTCACTTTAATTTGTATATTTGAGTGACAGTAATGCTGTTTAGTCTAGTCTAGTTAGTGTTCAATTAAAATCATTCATACTGTTTTTTAAATAAGAGTATATAAATAATGGCTTTATTAAAGGTTAATATTAATTCTTCATAGAGCAGATAGGTTGTAAGTCATTAAAGGCCCTGAAAACGTGCTTTCAAATATTCCTACACCAAGTAAGAATCAATCAATTATAAAAAAATATTCTGGTATTTTTTTGGGTAATTATTTCTCACGTCAATTCTCACCAATCTGCCTAATCAGGATTGCGACCAGACTAACTTTGAACTATCACCTGATTGACTGTGCTTTGAAGAATGTGACATACCCTAACCTCTTTCCAACTGCGCCACAACCACTTTAAACCAGTGAGAATTTAAATAATATATCTAGATATAATCAAACCCCCATCACGCAGCTATATAATGTATCAGATGTGAAAACAATGCAAGGTGTCACCACATTACCACATGAAACAGCAGCTTTCATTTTGTCTTTTTGCTGTCCGGCCACAACTTTACCGTTTTGTTTACTCTTGCTGCTCTCATGGATTCATTTTCAGCCACAACAGGCCAAACCAAACGACAGACAATCAACGTCTGCAACTAGCTGGTGACCACGGTTGAACATTCAGCCACTAAAGAGCCATATATTTCCCTCTGGAAAGACACTAACTGTTCACTAACCACCAATATAAAAGTCACAACTTGTCTTTGTGGCCCAGAAAAAATCTGATATTGAAGGTTTAATAAGTATAATAATTGCTTAATGAAATATTCAGTATGAATTACTTCTCTCGATGGCTTATTAATAACTCACCAGCAAGAGAGAGACACAACAAAAGTTGTTTTTTATCGGTGGCATTGTTTAATGATTCAACAGGATGAATTAAACTGTTAGCTAAAAATATTAATCCTTTGTAAAGGGCGAGTTATTCGCTGGCAGTACTGTCTAATTTGAAATGATGATTTTTTTTAAATTATTATTTCAATTTAAAAACCTCTGGAGTAAATGAATAGTTGACCTGTAGTGATATGTTTGATTTCAGCTGTCAATCTAGCAAGTCTGCAAAACACTGAATTTTGACACAGACTGAGCTACATTCAAACCTAATTTCTTGAAACAGCCTCAGTGGTGTAAATCTGTCAGGCTGCTGTCAGTAGACGTCACCTGTGTGAAGGGTCAAGCTAACACTTTGTCACTGTTGCTCTCTCTCTGATGGCATGCAGAGGCTCGCCAAGGTCAGCGCAGGCACAGTTTCTCCCAAAATACCTTTGACAGGTAACACAATGACATCCAGGAGACAGAATGCGAGTAATATTTCTAAAAGTCCTCCAGCCGCTTTCATAAATAGCACGGCTGCCGTCCGTCCTTCCTGACTTCGTTTTCCTTGGCAGCCTGATTGATGGGAATGCACATAATCCATTATTTTGGCCCATTGATTGAGCCCAGCAATCAAAGATCAGTGTTGTGGCAGAGGTAACCGGACCCTCCTTTGAGACGTCTGCGTCGCACAGGCGCAAGAAGAAGTGTCAGCCGCTGGCCTACTAATCACCCTATGCTGTGAGTAATGGCTATGAAAGCAATCACAGGGGAAATGCATCATCTCTACAGACCCTCGATCTATCAACCTGACTCACTCTCATTTGACTGAAACGCATGCCAACATGAAATATGACGCTTTGTCAAAGGAGGCACGTTGGCTCCGGAGCTGCAGAATGTAATAATTAAACACACCCATAAAGAGCCATTGTATTTCATGCATCGACATGTACGTGTAGCACAGTTCTGAAGCTGTTTCCCTGGGTAAACATTTCATGCTTGGCTCCGGTGCATAATTACAATGCCTCACCAGTTTATACAGAGTTACAATATACTAACAGTCATTTTCCACTTCACTCATCTTTCAATTTGTTTCCCCGCACGATATCAACAGAGTAATGGTGGCAGAAGAAAGAAATGCCTCGCTTGCACAGCATCAAAAAACTATTTGTCAGAGAGTTTGATGTGTTTTCGCCCCCAAACAAAAGCCACGAGCAGGCGTCCTCGGGTAACTGTTGCTTTTGCTTCATGAAGGAGTGACTCCCTAGTTTTTCTTTACAAATCCGGGATGTTTGAAGTTGTTTGTGTTGCAGTTTTAGCTGTGCAGATGTAATTTCACACAGTGGGGAAACGTTTTCCTCTCCAACCACAGGAGTCCCCGGTCCCATCACCTCGCAATCTGCAGGCTGGCCTCTTCCTGCCCTCTTCTCCAAAGTGCCTCTCCATTATGCAGCATGTTGTAACTCTCAACAGGTGCCCAAAAATATTTGCAGAAGGAGTCCTAGATTTGCTAGTTGAGGAGAAAAATAAAGCCAGACGACAACTTCGAGCCAGAACTGGAAAAAATCCAAAAAAGACAGTCTGTCTTTCAACAAGTGCTAATGCGCCAATTTAGCAAAGCAAAAATGACCAACAATGTCAAATGGGGTCTGTTGCCCTATAACAAATTCAGAAGATGATTTATGTTTTTGTACGTCTAACGAATGCAATCTTTGTCATTTTGAAACAAATTGCCACTGCATCTCTGGAAATGAATTCTATAGATTTTCCTCACGGCCCATTCTGGTTTTCTCTCAGCGAGGGTTATTACTTAATTAGATCGGAGGAAGGCTCTGTCAGATATCAACCCCTGCCTCCGACTGAGACTCACTTCTACCTCAGTCACTCATGCAGAATACTGATCACTCGGTAGAGGCTTCAACCAGTTACCTGACATCAATAAAATATGACATAATACATGAATATATTTCCACAAAAACAGTCTCAAACTCCTTCCTCCCTCCTCCCCATTGTTGTTGAGGGGTGAGTCACCCTCTTTCAATATTTGATGGAATTTTAATCTTCAAGTTTTACTGCTCATTAGTGAAAACAGTAAACTTGATTTGGGAGCGGAATCATTATAATTAGAAACTAAATATCAAACAAAGGAAAGATTCCCGCAGCATTTCATGACATTTTCATGCTCATGATGTCTGAGTGTGTGCAGATCATTTCTGAAACACAGTATGCTATATCAGAGCTTCATCCCAGGAAGGGAGCTAAATTACCAACCAAGAACATTTTTATGATTGCTGAATGCCATTACCTGATCCATGTGGAATAAATAATTTCAAGTGTGAGACAGTACACAGCGCATACATAAAAAGTTATCGCCTCCATTTGGAGGTTTTCATTTTAGGATGTAAGTTCACTTTTGACATCAGGAGAGATATTCCTTCAATTTGACCTGACAAATTGTAGAATGTAATGTGTTTTTCTTATTGTCACTCTCCACAAAACTGCGACTAGTGAAGCCTCAGGCCAGTTTTTGTACAGGCGATTTCTGATCTGAAGCCCCAATCAGCAGGGCGTCGACATCTGTCTGTGCCTTTTATTATATATATTATAGATGGTGGTCAAACAAGTTTGGTTAAAATGACTACCTCTTCATTACTACTTCATGAAGGTTCAGAGATCTTTGGTGCTATGGTTACAATAGTAACCACTTAGTTAAGGCAAAGGAGAGATCATAGTCATGACTTAAAAATGTTGACTCACAGCTGGAAATGGAAAACAGCAGTATCCTGTGTTCATTCCTTCCCTCCAGTCCTAATTCGTAAAAGTCTTTGTCACTTGAGCGTCAACATGTTTCGTTGTTGGGCATTTGTTCAGATGACTCTGATTTTCTTGAGAGAAGTTGTCATAGGTCACTTGGTGTCCTCCCTCACTAGAGTCCTCCTTGCAGGCTCAGTCACTTTTTGAGGACGGTCTGCTCTCGGCAGATTTACAGCTGTGCTGTACTCTTTCCATTTCCAGCTGACTGATTTAACTGGACTCCAAGGGATCCGTCCTCTGACTTGTGTTTCAATCACGTTTGTTCTTTTGTCTTCATTTTGTCACGACACTGACACGCTAAATCTATATATAGAATATAGAAAATATATCTATAAACCTATAATCTATATAATAAGAACAGCTGATCTCCATCTAACTAATTATGTCACTTTTATAACCAATCATCTGTGCCAGTGATGATTTGATGAAAAGACCCCAGTCGAGGTTCAAATCAGGAACCTTCTGTGAGGTGACAGTGCTAAACACTGCACAGACACAGTGATGTTTTGAACTAAATGCTAACATACTCACAATGACAGCGCTTATATGCATGCTAACATTTACTATTTGATTAGGCTATAAAGAACTGGTTCATTTTGTCCTGATGATGGCCAGAGATGAAAAGTCAGGGCATCACCAAAGTCATTAGGATTCACCATCCAAGTTTCATGAATATCTATTCTATTCATGAATATCTATATATACAAAATTTCACAGCAATCCATCTTAGAGTTGTTGGGATATATACGACGTGAGGCGTGTGTGTGAACTGCAAATGAAAAAGCAGCAAAAAGAGAAAAGGATTTACTTCCCAGTGAGATCTAATCATGATGAAATATTCAAATGTCTACACATGGTGCCATAAACCTCGCCCCACCTACCTCTCTCCAGTCTGATCTGGCAGGCCACAAAATTAATCACCATTCCTGTGATCAGTGCAACTGATGTGACCAGTAGCACTTTTTCTGAAATGTTAATAAAGCCATATTGAATGGTGCACTATTCTCGGCAGGAAGTCCGTAGCCTGTGGCTGCTCACTAAATCTCAATGACTTCATTAACTCATTACCATGAGTCACGGCGTGCAGTGCCAACAGCAATTAAAACATGACAGAAAAGAGCGGTGTCCTTGGGCCACTGTTCGGCTCGCGAGACTGATACGCTTTACTAGATTTAGCAGGATGATTGACATATCAATAGGAGCCGAGGTGGATTAAATGGATTCAATCAATATTCAGATTTGTCTCACTCACACCTCGCTCCTGAAGCAAAATGTGCACGCTGAGTGCTGTTGGCTTTTCTGCTGCAGGCTGTGTGACAGTGCTGCTATTATCAATATCCTGTCTGTCACATTCCGCAATATGACGTGTCTGTGAAGATTTTATTAGAAATTTTTAAACGCTTAAAAAAAAAGACTTTAACTTATGATAATTGAAAAATTATCAAGTGCTAAACAAAGTGGAAGTCTGTGAAAAAATCCTATAGGGCGTGAAAGGTCACAAAGATTCTCTCCCAGTGCAGAGACGACTGGTTAATATTCATCCAATTCTTTTGTCTTTTTATTCAACCAGGAGGCCAGAGGAGACGTGGAAAATCGTAACTTTCAATGAATATGTCAGGGCTTTAATTCAACTCTCTCTTCTGTCTTTTGTAGAAACACATTTCTATTCATGAAGCCAATCCTCCGTAGTCATGACACTGCATACTTATGTTTCTTTTGTAAAACTCCAGCAAAATGGTAATTAAATTGCAACTGTGGGCTTCTGTCCCCTATGCAGACTTAAAGAAGCCTTTATCTTAGCAAATGACTGACAGTTGATTATGAAAAACTCAACATTCCTTTTTCTCCCCCCTCCTGCATGAAGGCAGTCCACCCACACCTTCTGCTTTTGTGCGCGCTACAGTATTGTTATGGCTCCATTGTTAATGACTTTAGAATTAACTGGCTGTAATGACTGGAGACTGGAGCCCCTGCTGAGTCTGATTGTGCTGTTGAATGGGGAGCTGGAGGAGTAATGTATGGACGGATGATGTGCGCTCTGTGTGCAGGTATCTGTGTCTGTTGCTCGCTCACTGGGATAAAAAAAAAAAGAGAAAAAAGCAGAGCTCTGCCAGAGCTGGGAGGGTCGTTTTCAGGACCGCCACGCCTCGATGCTCGTTGCTGCTGTACAACCTGACATCAGGTGTCATCCTGTGGCCATTCATCCACTTTAGGGGATTGGTTTTATTGTGATTTTTGATATCAGGCAGACATCAGCTGGTAAAGCTGTGGCCTGGGGACATTAACCTGCTCAAACTAATCACTCTGAGACACTCTGAAATAGTGCTGTTGGCTCATTCAGAGACTCGGTATTCCAACATTATAGATGTGGATACATTTATTAAAGAGTGCTTATATTTTCTTGGGTTGTTGGGTTGTAGCCCTAGAGTTTCCTCCTCTGAGTCTTAGTCCCAGTTTAACCCCAACCACAAACCACAATCTAGTAATTTAATCATAGTTTCCTGTTTTGAACAAGCATAAAATAGCGATTGGATCATGGTTCTTTAATGGTGTCTGTAACTCTGGTGCATCTGGTCATCACAACATTATCCTTTGACCATGAAGTCATCTGACAGAGTGTGTTAGAGGCTACAGGTAGTTGAGGAAGTTTTGTTTTTATTTTAACTGCCATGCAGCGCTCGATGAGGCTAGTTTCCCATGTTTATACTACAGTAAAACATGTCACCAGCATTTTTTGAGATTTATTAACTGTGGAGAACATTTTGTGTGCTGAAGTCCAAAACAGAGAAAGAGATGTGTTTTAAAAATGTAGCCACTTTAGTGTCAATGCCTTCCAAGTAATCGTGTTGCTTATTATGTTATTAATACTATAGTCTCATATTCCTCCACACGAGTGCTAAGCTTAGGAGGAGTGATAGTGTCTTTGCAAAATAGTGTCAGAGGGATCCATTGCACAGAGGGGAGCCCTGGAAAACAGTCATAAAACAGTCAAATCCCTGCAAAAGAAAAGGTAACTGCGGCTCGCTTGTTTACTTTCGTACTGTTAACAACCAGGTTTAGGGTGTGATGGTTGCTAGCTCTGTGGTTGTTGAAAACGACAACACACTGACAGTGGAATGGAAGGAGAATGCCAGATGAAATAGTCGGCCAGCGGCAGCCTTATCCCAACAGCCCATTTTCTGAAACTGTTAATCCCAAATTTGTTTTTTTCAGTTTGAGTTTGAGGGAGTTTGATAGGAGGATTCATATCGACTGGAATCCACTAAAAGAGAAAAAGCACACCTTCCAGTAACTCCTAAGTTTTCTTAAATTCATGCTGTGTCTTGTTATCTGGCTAAATAGCCTCAGCTAAGACTACATTTAGCAATAATTGGGTTTGTTCAAGATGCAACCTCCATGGCAAACCAATTTGTAAATGCCAAATTGAAACTGCAGTTTCTCAAACAGCCACTTGAATCTGGCTACAGAACAACTCCATAAGTCTCCATGTCCAAATGTCCAACTTCACAGCAGAAATGAACATGTTTACAGCCTGGTACAAAAACAGTTTTTGCCTCTATAGCTCATCATAAAGTTATGCAGAATTAAGAGTGTGGCTGCTTTGATGGACAGGTGGGTGGGAGTAGAGGTGGCTTGTTTGAGCACCCAGACTTCATTCAGCCTGCCTCAGGTCCACTGATGATTCACATCTTTGACCATTCTTGGATTTGGCAGGAGGCAGGAAGGCCGGACTGCCAACATGGCGATGAAGAGGGTGAAGTCACTGATACTACCTCCAGGGTTTATACAGTCTGTGGTTTTGTTCAGTTTTGTTGAAGGGTTTGTGCGTTAAACACTGGTACTCTACTGTGAAGACTTTCAGACGGCTGCAAGCAGCCATCACAACTCTGCTGACATCAGTTGTTGGTACAATAAAGACCTCCATAACCACAGGCAGGCTGCTCTTTAAACACCAAACATGGAGTTACTTACTGTACAAGTGTAAAATACAGAGGCTATGGTGTGCAGGTGTGGTGGATTTAGAGTACTTGGAAGGCAACTTTGATGAACCTGAGTAGTGGAAAGCAATGAAACGACTAAGGCAGCTTATCACTACAACTTACTTACATGTGCATATCAAAGTATGTTGTATTGAAGCCACCCCCCCTGCTAGGGCTGCCCCACTGTGAAATGCTGCAGGGTTGAAGCAAAGGTTACGAGTGCCTGTTTACAACATCTCAACAGTCCAGTAAAGGTTAGCTGTACATCTGTGCTTAACAAATGAGTATTTAGTACTCTGTGGTAGATTTTGGGGTCTTTCTGTGTCTCTTCTGTCTCTCCTCCTCTCTTCGTCTCTCCCCTTCTGTCCTGCAGCATAATTCTCTATAATGAGCTTGTGGACAGGAGATGAGATATGATTCTTGGAATTAAAACAGCATTTTCTACTTTGATCATCCAACAGTGTGTGAAGCAGTGAAATAAGACTCTCCCCTTCTTTATCGAATCTTTGCTCTCACTCTCCCACTCTTAATCTTTCCCATGCTTGCTAGCCCTGCTCTATCTGAGCTTGGGGGATTGCTGTATGAGATGGAGAGTTAATGAAGAATGCTTCTTTTTTTTTCCTCCCCTGCAAAGAAGACTGGTAAACTCCAGCAACTTTGTACTAGGCTTTTGTTAATCGCATCACAATCTGCTTTCGTGCTTTACAATCCCAACCCCTGAACCAGTTAAGCATACATATTTAACATTGAGCCCCTGAGAATCTGTCTTAAACAATGAATCAGAGGAATATTTCACTAAAGTTGGCTTCAGTCTTCCCAACGACATCACCCCTTTTATTCTTTTTCATTACACACCATCTTATTTTACACCACTCAGGGGCAAAACAGCAGTCACGTGGCCCTCTGGCTATCACGCACACACTCACACACATAAGTGGGCTCGTCTGCTTAAACTGCAAGTGAGATGCAACATTGTCAAAAAGCCATTTAAGATGCTATCATCTAATATGGAGGCTGACGTGGGCTGGTGCTGGCAGCGTGGTTATGTAAGCAGCTTTCTCAGGGACTGATAGCAATCCAACACACCCAGCAGGGGAGCAGTGGTGTGCGTTTATGTGTGCGCGTGTGTGTGTGTGTCGGGTAAGGGGCGGGGGGAGGGGTGTGTGTGAAACAAATCACACATTCAGTACACTACATAATATTGCACACAGTGTTTTGCCACAGGTACAGACAGAGGCACTCCTTCGTGCCAATTGATTTGTTAATATGCTAATGCACCGTGATTAGCGAAGCAAGAGACCAGGCGCGTCTTTGCTCAGTGAGGTGTTGATTGAAAGAAATCAACAACTGGGGTGGCAGACGAGAAAGAAATGCACATTTTGGAAATCAAAACTTTGAACTCTTTACTGTAGTTACAGGCCAAAGTAGATAGTTAAAGGATAGGTTTGGATTTTTTCCAGTCTTTATCTTGATAAAATACTTTGTAAACCGGTTACTGTGAATTTTACCAACTGGCTTGCTGGTTACTGTAGTTTTCACAATAACTCTATAATTACTGTAGTTTTAGACTGAATACACTATATTAAATGCTTTACAGTAATTTAAATGGTCTAGTCTTCCGACCACTCAAAGCGCTTTACACTATATATCTCATTCACCCCATTCACACACATTCATACACTGATGGCATTGGCTGCCATGCAAGGTGTCAACTGCTCATCAGTTTGAGGAGCTAACCATTCACACACATTCACACACCGATGGCACAGCCTTCAGGAGAAATTTGGGGTTCAATATCTTGCCCAAGGACAATTCAACATGCAGACTGGAGGAGCCGAGGATCGAACCCCCAATCCACAGTCATAGCTGGGCACAAACACAGTAAATCACTTTAGATTTCCCAGACGAAATTTACAGTGTTCTCACCTTATCTCTCTATACTTGTTATCAAAGAATAACCCTAACCCTGTGTCATGACTACACTGAGAAATGCGGGAACAGTCCTATTGCTAGCAGAAGCTAATATGAAGCGTTGGCAGCCCAAGCCAAACTGTGTGGATATTTTTCAATTTTCCAACATTTTTAGCACAAGTTCGCTCTTTGACAGTATTCTATGTGAGCCACAGTGGAGGGATACTTTCTGGTTGTCTTCATGTGGCTGCCAGGCATCGATTTGGCTAACTAAGACCGCTGTAATTGATATTATCTTGCCTTACCTTATTATGCCTTGGTGTCATCTTTGACGCAGTTCTAAACAGTGTAGGTTTCCTTCTTCTCAGACTGCAGCAGCAGGACGGTAAAACAGTGAAGTGTGCTAACAGCAGCTTGGCATGCTACACTGCCAACTCCGAGTTAGCACATTACAATGATACATTTGTGGCGATGAATTAATAATCAGTTTGTTTGAATGCGGTTGCAGCTTCCAGGCTTGTGAGCTGAATGCATCAGAACCATTAGCAAACATGGTTTATGAGATATTACATACACTACATTGTGTGTTAATATAAAATGCAAGACTATACAGTATGAAGTCTTACAGTCATAAAAAACATTAAGCTTTATTGCAGCATAGATCACGGGATGGCAGCAGCCCCTGGAGTCACTATTCTTTAGCCTTAACATCACAGAAATGCCCATTACTATCAATGAAACTCACAGCTATGATAGTTAGATGAAGTTCCAGCTAAAATAGTTGAACTTACATGTGTTTTTCTTAAATTGGAGTTAATTAAAGTGTGCCCTCAGTTCTTTTGGCTGAATTTGTATCTTGAAGTCTCAAAAAAAGCCTCTTACCTTGGCTCTGCAGACATTTTGAACGCATGACACGTTTTGCGGCTGACATTTTGGCTGGCTGAGTCCATATCATTGATTTCAGGAGATGGCCCTGCTGATATGTCAAGGCCATCCGGGGTAAGGGTAGCTGGAAATGCAGTGGAGCCCTTGTAGAATGAGTTACCTTGGGCTGAAAATTTGAGCAAACATTGTTAAGTGTTGATGGTGGGCATGCTGGCAAGTAGATTTGCCCTGGGAGGGAGGTCTCCTCAGTGCACTGACTCCTCTGCAGCGCTTCACTCGCAGTTGGCTTTCCCCTCTGTGTTGCTGCACCAGAAAGTCAGGAATTTCTGCCTGTTAGAGCCAACATCGCTCCTGCTGACATGTAGGTGTAGCAGTTGGATGTAAAAACACAGTCCTATTCCAATTAAGGAGCATAACCAATGCTGTTTACTGTTGAGCTGCCAAATACACTTATGTCATTTGTAGCCATGCTTTAAAAGCTTTATAAATTCCATCCCTCGACTGACAGTCAGTTTTAAACCTTTTGATTCATCTCCTCTGCCTGCATTGTAAGAAGACGTCAAATTAACTGACTGCTTTACATGGAGGTGCTGTTGAATGAGACGATTGTTTGCTTGTGCACCGCTGAAGGGAAATGCTGAATCTTCCTGTAGTTCTCTTCAACCTTACAAGTTTTTGTTGACTAAAACACTGCACGCATCATAAATATGCTGCATAATGTTGAGTCAGGAGAACTGTTACTAGGTTGTTCAGGCATCAAGGTTTCTTGTCACATTTTGGTTCTGAATAACCGTGCAGGAACACTCAGGCCAGTAAACTGGTGTGTGAAAGACCACAAATGGATGGGTTTGGTCTTCTGCAGCTCGTATAGCAGGGTCACAAACTGATGAATCACCTGCATTATCTCAACCAAAGCAAAGGAAATACATTCTGCAGCCACTGAAGCTGAAGGTGTGTGGCAGATACAGATTATCCTGAGCCTTAAACCACTATAGTGGAATTCGCTGGGATCACCATGCCCCTCCCACATGATAGGGATACATCTACATCATCTTCATTATCCCCCCTCACCAGAAATAAGGCATCAGATATGGACCAAAGAAAAGATGCAGGAGATGACAGAGTGTGTCCTCTGGGGAAAACATTCACAACCATCGATACGTCAGCCTTGCGTTACGTGTCTGATGGATTTATCACGCCATCGATAAGTTATTGACCGGAATAACGCTCAAGGTTATCCTGTACTGTAGGATTCTCCAGTGTCCTTGCTTAGCATGGTATGGGCAGTCAGAGGTAAATGTCAGTGGCCTTTTCCTCTTCCTGTGCAATGAGTACAGATTTCACTGCCTCAGGAGGTCAAACCACCATAATAAATCTAAGAGGCTTATCAATACCTGCTGATCAATACTCAGTATGGAAGCTCAGGGATGCTAAAATAAAATATTCTGGTCAAAATGGATCGCTGTGTATGACACAATGATTAAAATAAAACAAATTACATGACTGCTATTTGTCAACAAAGTCATCCCATTCCACTATTTCACACTTTAATACAATACATCTTTGGCAGACAGTTTTGATGGATGTTTGCTCTAATTAGCTAGTATATTCTTCACTAATGAGCAGCCTCATTATTTATGTCAATTACAGGCAAATGTCATTGTGTTTTATTCTTTGGTTTCTCAATACGGGTTTTAAAGGATTAAATTTAACAGCAACATAATAACCTTTGTTCAGTTTTTTTTTAAGCGCTCATTAATACAATTCTTTAGAGATACATATACAAACAATGAGTACATAATTACTCACACTTGTACATAAAACATACAACACATATAGTGTTTGCAAGATGTTACATATTATTACATTTTATTACTAATTTAGTAACATGAATAAAAACATTGTTTCATTTTTAAATGTAGTGAACTTACAGAAAATAAAAAAGAAAAGTCATCTTTAGGGAGGAAGCATTTTCCTGTAAATAGAAATAGTGTATGTATGCAATGGTTACTTTAAAGTGTGCCTGTTACAGTATGTTTACTATTAGCTACTGGTCATACCAGTCCAAGTAAGCCTGCAGCAGTAAAACTAGTGAATGTATTAGATTAAGCCAAGTGTTATGAATTAAGCTTTTTAATTGCAACAAAATTGATTTCAAATGCTTGAAAAATAAATTAAAAAAGCAAATATTGAAGACCCCATGCTCAGGCTTTCCTGAAAAGGAAACACTAGCGTGCACTGAATCTAGCAGCGCAATGTTAATCTGCAGTGTGTACCCTCTGCGTGTTATGTGTACTTTAGCATTTTAGTGCAGAGATGTGCTGTTTGCATATTCCTCTCACTGGGGATTTCACCTAAACCTCCCACCATTATCAGTACAATGATGTGGAAAAATCTGCAATTCATGCTCATCAGTGAAGCTACAGCAGCACTCCCACCTCTTATCGTGAATGTAGTCCAGACCATAAAGGATCATTTTGGTCACTGGGTTTAAGGTCAAAATCAGTGTGCATATCGTTCAGATCCGAGGGAACGCATCCCTGTGGCCGTGCTCTGCTGCGTGGGAGGCCGTGGCGTTGAGAGGCTGATGGTAAATCGATAGTGATGGATCAAAGTGCCGCATGGCTGGAGCCCTGCGGTGTCAGGGTGCGGGGAACAACAGTGACTTTTTACACCTCCTCACTTCTTCTCATTATCCTCTTTCCCTCTCCTCCTACCCCAATTCTCTCTTTTCATCTTGAAATTCCAAATCCTCTCTGTCTTCCTCCTCGCTTGGTGGCATTTTACGTGTGTGTGTGTGTGTGTGTGTGTGTTTGAATGTGTGAGGGAGAGAGACAAAGAGAAAGAGAGAGGTGACTTGATGCTTTGTGTCATGGTGTCAGGTGGCATCAGCCTGTAGTTGATGGGAAAATAAAAAAACACAATCGATATCCGAGCACTAAAATTGTTCTCGTTTCCTGTAGCCTTCTGCCCTGTGTGTGTGCCCACATATGTGATGCTGTAACATGTATGCAACATTTGACATTTGAAAAAAAATGAAATGTAACTCATAAAATGTATTTATTGTACTGCTTTATTGTTTAATGTGTGAGTGCAACAAAGACTGGTGCTGTAAATTTAACCCCATCCCTGCCTTTCAGTGTAAATACAATAATTGCTGGTTGTTCATTGTCACTGCATTTTCTGGTATATCATCATATACGTAGCACAGTCTAATAAATAACCACTTGGTTCTGTTTTCTAGGAGAAAAACATTGGCCGGTCCGCTCCCAGAGTCACCATGGTAGGGATGGCTGTTCTTTCTTAAAGGGTCAAAGTTGCCTCTAACCACTTCTTCATGATTTCTGTACTTCTCTTATGAACCTGTTAATGATTAATAGTATTAATCAGAAGTAACATCTGGTCCCTAATCAGTGTTTGGAGGCAGCTTATACCTGGAGTGTTAATTGTAGTGCAGTGCCTTCCCGTTGACCTCTATCTATCTATCTATCTATCCATATGCCTAACCTGTGTATTTTCCCCTAGACATTTAGCTCTCCTGTCTGTGTGATGACTATGTGTGCAGTCTGGTCTGTGTGCACTGCTTCTAAGGGTGGAACGGTACACAAAATTCATGGTTTGGTCTATTAATATAAGTGCATTAGGTTTATTATTAACTTACACTTTATGCCAAGAATATGGAGGTGGAATCAGGAGGCAATTAGCTTAGCTTGAGTGAGTCCAAAGTTCAAAAATATGCCTACCAATAACTCTACGGGGAGGTACAACTGTTTGCCGAATATCAGCTAGCAGCTGCAGCTTTCCAGATTCTTGTCACTAGGCGGATTGGTAAACTCCTAATTTTTAACACTGTTAGATTCCACTCTGTAGTCCATCTACTGAAAGAGTCGCTTGTACTTGTTTAAACTTTACTTTGAAAGGACTGCAAGCAGTTTTATGTTATGTACGTTTCAAGAAAGCTCAAATCCAATTTGACATGTCAACAACCAGATTTCTTGTCTAACCCATCTCTTTGTCTAGTGTCATTGTAGCTTATTGTGAAACCCTTTAGAACAATAGATATCTCTAGAGGCTAACTCAACTAGCACAGTCTACTTGGGGACTACCTGGGATTCTCATTCTTTGGATTCTATGCTCCCCACGTACCAGAAGGTAGATCAAATTAAACACTATTAAGCTGATTCAACTGTAAACTAAACCGAAGACCAATTGTGGCCAAACACATGTACCGTTACACCCCTATCTGGTTCAGTTCACTCAATGGTGTGGTGATGTGGGCTCGCTTACAAAGAAACATTGTAAAGAGGAAATTTCAACTGCAATGATGTTCTTGTTTACGACTGCAAAGTCCATTCTATGAGTTTTGGGCCTAATTAATGAAAAATGTAACCAAACTAGGACATGCTGTACACTATGTAAATAAGAATATTATGTACCTCTTGGTGTTTGTTGCAGCTGGCCCACATTTTCTTTTCATTGTGTTGTGCCTTAAAACCCAAACTGGTCCCATGTCACTCTGTTCTAATTCCTGCCCTTTAAAATGTATGTTTTGAACTGTTTCACTGAAGCTTTTTCTATGTGTCATCCACTTTACTCTAATGAATGTCCTAACCTCTATGGTGTGCGTGGTCTTCGACTCTGTCCGTCTCAGTGGAGAGGAGGGCTGGTCTATAAAGGCATGGATAAAGGCAGTTTTGATGATGTTACTTCTTTTATTTTAAGAAGACATCAGATAAATCTGTGCTTATCCTTGCTTAAGATATACGGACCCTCCTCTTCTTCCTTCTACCTCTTCCTCGTCCTTCGCCTCCTCTCAGAGGAAGTCTGCTTTTCAACAGCCCACAAATGGAACCGGGTTGGTATGTCAATCAACTGTTGAGAGAAATGGCTTTTTTTTTTTTTTATCATGTGACATCCGATGAAAATGCAGTGCTCTTACATTGTTTGATTTTCAGGAAAGATTATTGCCCTTAAACCCTGTGAGTCACCTCTGCGTTGTAGTGAGAGAACACGGTGAAACCAGATGAGCTCTGCAGGAACATCATGAAGCACTACTTCAATAAAATGGATCTCTTATTGCCTTTTAACGCACAGGGTCACGATAGTCCATGTGGGTTCACTGTCTATCACATTTCAAAATGAACTGGATATGAAGTCCATCTCAACCTCCTGCCCTTCCCCATCCCTGCTGAGACTATCATGGCACATTTGTCAAGCTGCAGAGGCAGTGACATGTCAAGTAACTACTTGGCCTTTGGTGTCCTGGGGGTGATTGTGAGTTATGAGATAAAGAGTGATACTTACTGGCAACATGGATAGAAACAGTCTGGACTGGGATTTTTATTGCACTTGGAAGACCGCAGAAACTTTGCAATCTGCAGCTCTGCTGACTCTCATTAATGGAGTTATCTATGAATGCATAATCATATCTGAGTATTTCAGTGTAGCTATTTCATTTCAGTCAACATGTGTAATTGGTTTTAACTCATTAGCAGACATGAGATGTAGATTAACAGACAAGCACAGTCATTTAGCAATATACTGTATTTGCAGACCTGCTATACAAGTGGTTATAGCAGCAATACAAAACTATAGAGCCAGACTTTGAACTATGTTTCTTAAATGGCACGCTCTAATGAGGGCCTCTACTACAGAAATGGCTGAAAACGCTGCAGTGGAACATAAAAGTGACCTGTTTTTGTTTTAATGTTTCAGTACTTGTTGATAGTCATCAGTTCCACTCAGTTCTACAGAGCACCACCTGCCAATTTGTCAATTTTGGCAGAAACATGAGTTATGTCTGGCCAAAAAAAAAACAAAACAGAAAGTGTCTTGTTTTAAATAAGCTGTCATAATGAGCTCATTGTTCCTTCTAACATCTGTTTTAAGAGTGTTGGAAAACATGATTTGCCTGTCTGAGAGCTGATGGATTCAGTGGTGGGGAACGTTAAACAAAGATGAGGCTCTTCATATACGTAAGCTAGCTGAGATGGCTGGTGGAAGGACGAGCCACATCACTCATTATTTTTAGCCTTGTTACAGTCGGCTTTGCACATAAAGTACACTGCTGCTCCCGGCACACAGTGCTGTACCACAGCATTGTGAAACTAGTGGCCCGAGAATAAAATTAAAACAATTGCACTTAGTATTTGGACATTTTTGACATTATTGACATTGTGCCTAACTAAAATAAAACATCATGCCATTACTCTGCCCAATCTGACCCCAGCACTCTGACATAAATGGGGCAAATCGACAAAAATACCTGGATTTTCTACCAACAAAAACAATGTCATCAGAACAATTAAAAAAAAACATCAAAATTCTACACATGGCTTTAGACTGGTTTTGTTGGAGCCAGATCATGCTGAAGTTGGAGCTGAGTAGTTTCTTGATTTTGTTTTCTTTTTCCACAGCACATTCAAATTTAAATTTTTATGTTTGCAAGTATTGACTCTGAGTAGAATTTCATTTTATATTATTGACACCTTTGGTACCAAACAGTTAATGCAATTCTACAGTAGTTTTGTACTATGCTGCTGTGATATGAATTGTCAAACCGTGTTCCCAGTTTTTTAATTCAATTCAATTTATGTGCTTTATTGGCATCCCTCTTGTTAAATACAGTATTACCAAAGCAAGTACGAGGTGTACAATGTAAATTAGTGTTGTTTCAAATCTGTTTATGACATCTGAGTTTATTTCGCTGGCATTCTTTTTGTTGTTAATTATGGTAACTGCTCAATTTAAATTACCCAAAGGTTGACTCATATCAGACAGTGACAAAAACAATTAGAAAACCTTTGATTTACAGATATGGGTTAAGCCTTTTATCAGGATACATCCATGTTTTTAGAACTCTCACTCATAGTAGCCATTCAGTTAAGAATGTGCAGTGGAAGCTAAAATTAGCAGAGCTTGGAGTGCTATAAATATAGTATATAAGCATAATCATAAGTGCTGCAATTGGGTCAGAGTTAAGCCGCCTGCTCTTGCCAGTGAAATCAATGAGGAGGTGGGAGCTACTTCTGTCCAGGGGCATGAAGCTTTGTCCCCTACTAACCGAGTGAAGTGGGGCTATTATGGCAGTTAACATTTAGCGATTAAATGTGAACACTCTTTGTCAGTTGTTAAATGTCAAGCCCACGGTGGCTTCCCTTTCCTCCGCTTCTTTTGCTGCAAGAGGAGGGCAGGGACGTGTTGGTGGCACCGGGCTGTCAACAGAGCCACTATAGGACAGAGACATTCATACCTGTCACACTCATTTTGCACACACACACACACACTTGCAAACACACACACACACAGTGCACTCTGTACCCCCACCGCCACCTCCACCTCCTCTGGGCCTTTCATAACTCCAGTAGCTCCACTTGGCAGGGCTAATGGGATGGCAGTGCTGTTGGTTTTAGAGAGGGATGTCATGAGCAGAGTGGAGCAGAGTGCTGAGGATGGCTCTCTAATAGATTCTGGGGTGGGTGGGTGGGTGGGGTATGTGGGGTCGGAGGGGTGGAGGGTTGCCTTGTGATCACTGGCCCATGTTGCTGTTTCTCTCTTTTTTTTCATCCCATTGCCCCACCACATCTTCCCTTTTCATACTTTTCCTTCTCTTATCTGCTTCATGTCTCAGTTGATCTTGTGTCCACTGTATTTCTGTCCCCACCGAGCCTTTCACTTACTTGCCCCCCTCCTCTATGTTGTTGAGATACCAAGCCTTTAGGGTTTCCATTAAGTTGTGGCTGTCTGTCTGCATTGTCAGTGTTTTGAAGTCTGTCAGTGTTGACCATGATTTCCACTTAGAGTTTGCATTTTCAGAGCAGTGAAAGGGTTTCCTGCTTTCTGGTGCATGAAGCAAACGCTGCTGAAGTTTTTATTTATTTATTTATTTATTTTAATGTTATAAACATAAGAGACATAAAAATATGAAGCTGAAGATTTGAGGGAATTAAAACTATCTTGTTAAAAAGAAGAAAAAGTGACACAGGTAATGCCTTCAAAATACTTCAAAATAAGATTGTTGGAACACCCAAACATCTTAAACCCCCTCCACACCTTTCCAATGTCAGAACTGGGGGGATTGTAAGATGTGACGTACAAATTCGATGCTAGTTTCAAGCATTCCCTGGCCTAAGGTGTTGTGCCATTGACTCTACACATCCATGCACATACAGACCCCCAAACCTTAGTTTATACGTTGCTTCATATAGGATCCTTCCTGCATTGTTTTCTTTGGTTTGTATCTGTCTGTACATGTTGCTTCTTAGTGACCCATTGTGTTGATTTTTGGTCTTACTTGGGTCTGACATTCAGCAGCTCACATCTAGAGGCAAATACTCTGTCAAGCAAATATTCTGATGACACTGTTTGTTCAGGTTTTACTTGCTTTTAGTTCTCACAGAGACGATGCTTTTCAGGGCTCCATTTTGCCTCATATCCACTCTCAGGATGATGTCCCTATTCACAGAATTACAAGAGATTGTGGTTAAACACACTCACACACAAAAAAAACCTTTTCACAGAGATCTGGTTGGACATCATGACGTGGCTGTTCAGTTGTTGGACAGAATGCAAATTCTTAGAAATCAATGTTCTGATGCTTTCCAAGATACCGCTTAGCATGTGACCGCAATCGATTGTGCAAATGCTTATTTAACCTTGGCACAGGGTTCAAGGTGTTTTGTGGTTGGCTCAGCATGCCTTCTTTTGCCTCCCCTGTGTACTGTATGTGGATGTGATGTTTGGAAGTGCTATGTGAAACAAAATGCCACGCCAAATGTCAGATTAGTGAGTCACTTGCGTGCCATCTGGATGCTATTATGCAAACTCTGCATGGAGGTATTCTCCAGACATTGGTTATAACTGAAGGGAAATTCAACACGAGTAATCTTCTCGCGGAGGTGAGGTCGACTGTATCCAGCAGACAGCGTCTAAGACTGGGCTCTGCAGCCCACCAATGATAGATATATGGTTGATTCAGACACTAAATCTGACTGACACCATCTGACAAACACACAGCTGCGTCATCAACATACTGACAGAAAAACATCCATTTAGCAATTTAGATAGGGACCCTGTTTAACCCAACAATCTGGAGAGCATGTCAATCATAAATAATCAACCCACTGTATGATTAGACAGCAGCACGGGCTTTGCATCTATTTTAACATGCCAATTTAAGGAGATGAAGGCAATAACTAATGGACAGCAGTGTATCCAGGAGGTCTCACCCTCCTCTGTGAGCTCCCCTTCATCATTGACAAATAGTTTTCTGCAGCTGCTTCACACTGACACGGTGTGTGGAGGTTATTTTGCGATGTCAGCTCAAAGAGTGGAGGAGGAAGATGGTGCGGTGGGGTGTTCGGAGACGATAAGAAACCTCACGGCTCTAAAAAGTTGGGTTGCGACGAAGGGCTGGGAGTTTTTCTTCAATATGGCTAATTGGCCCCCAGATTACAGAAGAGATCACTGAGCATGGACGTCCAGGTTCTTAATGAGCTTCAGTCTTCTACGTCTTCTCAGTGGGCCATTCAGCCAGGCCTGTCTCTCCAGACCCCTTAGACCAGACTTTGAGTGGAAAATACCAGACCGAGGCAGAGATGAACATATTGGTCCATGTCTGGGTTCTCAAGCTGTACTTTAAGTGAAAGACGGATAGCTGTGCTGATTTTCAAAAACATAATATCATCATGATGAAATGTGGGAAAGTTTACTTATTAGAGTGACCACTTTTGTGACTCTTTCTTCTTTTTGTAAATTATTTTCTGTGGTTTCAAAGAAGCTGCAAGTTGCAGAAACTGTTGATTAACTCCATTTTCCAGTAGCATGTTGCAGTTTATGGATTTTTTCACCTTTTATGTCTACCTATATTTTGCTATTTATTGTTGTTTTTAAAGCTACTCATCACATCACAGTATGCACATACTCATGCAAGACTGGTGACAGACTGATGACATGTTCAGGATTGCCTGCCTTTCGGTAAATACATTTTGGACATGAAGAATGAATGTTTGGATTGAGGCACATCACAGCAGACCATTTTTCAAAGCATATAAATAAATACATTTTCTAACCCTGCAGTCAGCTTTTTTTATTCAGACCATGATGGGATGGAAATAACAACACTGTCTGCAAAAAAAAAATGCATTCAAATACAGTCTGTTCTGCAGGAAACATGATGCTGCCTAAAATTGTGTTTTTATCAGCATGACATGAACATTTACATATTGAACACATCTGGAAAATGTTCACTGGCATTTTCCATTTGTTTTCCACTGAGAGTTAAAGAATGATTATCATTATCATAGCTGTGTGTAGGCACTCTGTTCAGATTAGAAGAAGAGCATGGTCTTGATTAAATGTCAAAAAATGTCAATGTTTCATATTTATCCAAAACAATTGGCCTTTTATGATAAACTGCAATTTGTGTGTTTTAGTAGTTTTAATCTGGCAAACCGTCAAAGTCATGTTTTACATGTTGATGTGCTCTGACTGACTAGACTTAAGACTCAGACAAAAAAACAGACAGAAAAAAAGAAGAGGAAGATAACCAGCAAACACTTTAGCTTTGTAATAACTGTAAATCCTTCCAACTACCAACCTCTCAGCATAATAATCTCAAAGTATACAGGTTTTCATTTTTGCATATTTGTTGTCTTCCTTCTCACATCAAATAAATTGGCTTAGTTTCTAATCCTGTGATTTATTATCACGGTTTTAAAATCCTAAAGAGACACTGATCAGTTTGTTGAGAGAACAACTGTCAGGTCCCCAAAAGCAGTGTGCACTGAAATATGATAATTCATAACATCATTTATTTCAGCCCAATATTCCTGCAGAACTGCACAGGAACAGGACATATGGGTGGTTAGCTTCTACCACCCAACATTTTGACCAGTACATGTGTCTCCTTAAAGTACTTTGCTTGGGCAACAGGTGTTATGACGAAATGTAGCTGAACTCCAAGACTTTCTTTTGATTAATGAACACGTGTTTTACTCACAATACATGATATTCAATATTTCTGGTGATATACCTGAATTCAGCTCTTTCTTCCAGCTTCCTGACTTTTAGATTCTTATTCCAGAGTGCGTTAAATCTGACCTCGGATGTTGTTTATGTTAGATCTGTTAGACACCAGCGATGTATCTTCACTGTTTTTTTAATCCAATTAACAAGCAACTTTAAATATTTAAAAAAGTGAGATTTTGCATTTGATTTGACCATCTGTAATTTAATCAATCAGATTTAATAAAGTGTTGTTCAGAGTAGGTTTGAATTCTCAGCCCATTACAGTCACATTACAGTGCTTTTGATACTTTTATCCAGACCGTTATTGTGCTTTTTATACATGTATTTTCAGTTTTTTCTAAAAATACACAGGCACTTTTATGTCAGGAGAGGAACCTGTTTTGAAATGAGCAGTGGTTTTCAAAGAGCGGACCGAGAGTTTTCATGGACTTTAAATTATTAGCGGCGTGATTTGTCGAGGACAAATTCTGTGCTCGGATTTTTGCTTTAGAAATTACAGACATAGCAGAGATGTTTAATAAGTAATGACCTTCACAACTGAAAAAAATTCACAAAGTTAACATTCATCCACTGACGATCTAATTTTATGTGATCGGGGTTGTGGTATAACGGCATTTTCAGCACTTTTAGTGATCTTTTCCTTCTGCTGGAAACATAAACAGCTTCTACAACCCGGCTGTGGCTTCAGTTCATCTTGTTACACAACAGACAGTAACTAAACAGACGTATATTTATATTACAAGTCTGTTTAATATATTTCATATATTCAGGAGACTGAGATTCACTGTTAAGCAAATATGAAAAAAGAGAGAAAGGCAGTGAAGGAGCACACAGGCGACATCTATCTCCATAGCTCGAGCAAATATTGAAACCCATGATGTGAGAGCGCGGGCCTCCCTCTCCTCCTTCACTTCTGTGACAGATGTAAATGGACGTTTCAGCAGTTGGCTGTAATGCATTTTTAAACAGGCACAGCAGCAGACAGCAAATGAACGTGTCGCGACGGCAACACTCCGCGACGGGGTCTCCATCTATCGCCGCCTCCTCCTCGTACACAAATATACAAACCCACACTCACACATACACGTATAGATGCACGCACACAGCCCTGCACACTGTCGAGAATAGCCGCCATTCATCAGCTATCTCAGTACAATGGGCTCAGTAAAGGTCCCATCTTTCAACTAAAGCACTTCCACACTGCGGTGCCCAGCCGAGCACTGTACCACTGCATCACATTCCCTGTCAGCCGCAAACACTCCTGCACAGTAGGATGGATAGATGATTGGGCGAAGCTGCTGTTTATTCTCTGAATTAAAATGGCTCTGCTTTCCCCCACTGACAACACAGAAGACTGTTCCTGCTGATTAGACCACACTCATACACACAGAGAAGCCGGAGAAGAAAGACCAATGACCAGAGACGGCGGACGAGTCTGTGTGTGAATCTTTTAATGAATTTTACCGCGGCTGAGAGAGCTCAAAGGATTGCAACTTAAGAAAACACGTATCACCAGAAATACATGCAGCTGAAACACAAGCACTTCAAAAACACGTTCACTCATCATATTCAAACGTTAACAGACCAATAAAATAATGAAACACAACTTCAATACAGACGTGCTTTTGTCCACATGTTGTGCATAACAAATATGATTTTTAATATGACTGTTTAGTGCACCCATTGGGCCATAACTGAAGACTGGGACTACATCAAGGGTGGAGGGGGGACATTAGTGCATAATAGTACGGACACATTATCTCCACAAACAAGGCACACACGTTTACCTCCTATGTCGGTAAGCCTGTGTGCCTTGTCAGTAGTAGTAAGTCCCTGTTCTCAAAGTCAACTTTTGGTTTGGACATTTTCTGGGGGGCTTTAATGTCGCTGTGCATTCATCCGCTGACCGCTGATTAGTGTGTCAAACAACCAAAGCAGCAGGGCGAGGGGTGGTGCACAGGTCTTGACCAATGACAGTATCCTGACCTGTGTGGCAGCTGTTGCAGTGCATTGTAGGATTTGTAGTATGAGCGGTGGGAGTGCGATTTACCGGCGGGTCATTAATTATAGACATATGAAATTATTTCTGGCCCCTGAGTTTGACATGTCTAGGTTGTCGTTTAGCTCAGTTGGTAGAGCAGCCGCCCCATGTACAAAGGCTCAGTCCTTGCCGCGTCAGCCAAGGGTTCAAATTCGACCTGTGGCTCTTTCCCGCATGTCATTCCCCATCTCTCTCTCCACATTCCTGTCACTGTTCAAAGCTGTCTCCATCAAATAAAGGTCAAAAAAGCCAAAAAGAAAAGAAAAAAAAGCATTTGACATGTCTGGTTTAGTGTATGGAGGACAATAAAAGATGAAGACAAAGATCGCATCAGCGTCTGCTCAGTCGCTTCAGTTGTCATCAAATAACCTAAGTGTGGAACGGTCCTTGTTCATCGTACAGAAACTGAACCAACTCCATGTCAACCCTGAAAGCCTGTGTGACTGAAAGTCCTATTCTAAAGGTTTGGACCGATTTTTCACACAAACTGCACATTCTGAATGCTGGAGCTAAAAGGCTAATGTTAGCTGTGAGGCACTAATAAACACCTCGGTCTTCCTTGTTCTGATAAAGAAGGTGCAAGCTCAGGGACGTAAAGACACTTTGCTTCAAATTCTGCTCGATGCACAGCTGACAGCAGGCACAAGCTTGAGATCACACTGTAAAGAGCTAATAATACAATGTGCACTGTAAATGAATTTACTCTAGATTCTGGATCTACTTCTTTATTTATTTTTGCTGCAGCTCTGATCTGTCGTCTTCTTCATAGTGAAGGTGACTGAGGCTCTTGGGTATTGTAGTATTTAGCCTACCCTGTGTTCCAAAGTGACAAAGGTCACAACTGAAACAAACTGATGGTCATCACTGAAACATTTAGCCACTTACCAACACTTTTGTTTTTTTTTAATTGTCCAAGCAAGAAATGTAACATTTGTGCATGAGTGCAAGTTTAGATACCTGTGCAGGTGTGTTGTTGTGTGTGTTCACGTGAGTGTGTATGAGGCAGGTGTGTCTGCAAAACAAACAGTTTGAATACTCTGTTCCTCTGCGTGCTGCACATGTTGGTCGATGTGAGTTATATTAATGTGAGCTGGGGTTTTTTCTGTGTTGTCAAGGTGATAAAGAACTGTATCATTTCCTTGTGTTTTGATCGTCTGCTTGTCATTTCCTAACTTGAATCACGATGCCCGCTACAGAATGACCACATTTTAAACCCGCTTTTTTTCATGATGAATGCATAGATTAACATAGTCTCTGTCTTTACATGCAGTTTTCAAAGCATATGAAGGCCAGTGAGTTCCAGGACAGGATGTGATAAATATTGTATACAGCCCTGTTTTCTGCTTTGTTTGTTCATCCGTGAGGATTCCACTGTAGCCTCTGACTGGGATTCTGTTTGATGTAAACATGTTTCACAGGGTAACACCGAGGTTACAGCCGACTCCTCCTACTGTAGTTTCACTCATCCCACAGTCTCTCTCATCTCTCTCCATTGCCTTCATTTGAGGAAATTAAAGGGATATTTCACCCACTTAATGAAGTTAATCTGTAATTGCAGAATGGTGATGTGGCTTGTCTATGCCACATTTCTCCACATAAATGTGAAATATGTAAAGGCATCTCTCAAAATGCCGCCAAATTACAAGTTCAACATCATTTTAGTGAAATATCTCTTTAATTGTGCCCCTCACACAGACAGTCTGTTTTTGAGCTTTCCTCATGGACACTGAACAGATCTTTCATTGCTTTTGTCATTGCAGGTACCCATCAGCACAACTATAACCATGTGGCTCTAGGTAGCCCCACACGCACACCTAAGAATGGTAAGACAAACTAGCGGGAGAGGGGAGTGAAACCACAGCTCAGCTCAGTGTTTGAGATGAAGCCTGGACCTGGGCTTTAACTTGAATATAGCGCGTGACATGGATGTGTGAAAAACCTCTTGGCACGGTCCTCTTTTCAATTCGTCCCACTGTGAAACCATTCTGTTATTGAAAATGAGGCTTTTTTTTGGTTGGAGATTGAATCACAGGAGTGTCACATCCCATAGTGATGAACATTTTTCTGAGAGCGGGGATCAGGCCGCGCTTGCTCGTCCATCTCTTTCTCTTAAAGCGAATACAAGTGGCCCAGGATCAACTTAATGTTCTGTCAAGGTCATCCGGTCCTCTGGTTGACAGACCATGTAAAACCTGTGACGCTCCCTGCGTTTTTTTCCGAGAACAAAAGTTACCACCGAATTCTCACACTCCCCACGAGGTGCATCACCCTGAATCGTTTTTATTACTGATGTCACGCAGCTGTTTTTTGTTCAAATGGTTGTTGTGAGCGAGCCCAGGCTGGCCGGGGGTCACAGACTGGCAGATGTGAAGAGTGTAGGTTGCATACGGATGCAAGGTGGAATCTGGTGGGAGGAGAGAGCATAGATAAAAAACAAAGAAAGGAGGCCATACAGTGAATATTAACTGCCTTCTGTATTAATTAAATCACTCTGATCTTACCATGTGATTTATATTTTATTTGTTTCAACCACAAATATATATAAAAGAAGACCCGCTTGCTCTCGGGGACTCGGGGGCTATGTTTGAATTCTGCAGCCAGAATGCCCCCTTCTTTACGGATATAACTGACCATGTGGATCATTTCACATGGTCACACATACACACTCACACACACTGATAAGCAAAAAGCAACTGTGGAGAAATGCCTTGGAGATCCATGGAGAACATGAAAAATCCATTTCAACAACACATCTATCCCAGAGACTTTGATCACAGGGCCCCTGAAAGACTTCAAATTTCAGCACACAGTGTATTTTCTAGATAAAAACCCGCTGCCTTGACCACCCCCTCCCATACAGCCTGCGACTGAAAACAACCAAGGATATACACAGCTGCCAATCACAAGCAGAAAATGTGCATTCGTACACACAAGTGTACATCACATGCCGCAGGAAGTAAAAGCTGATTTGAATTCTTTTTTTGGGGGGGTAAGGGAGGGAGGGAAGGAGGGGACTGTAGGGTCTGTACTAGTCGTGCTGAATGTGAAGTCGCTCTTAGGTAGGTTCTGTTTTTCTTACCATCAACATGTTTCTGAAATATTTGTTTTTCACTTGGGTTTTGGTAGCTCACCGATCATTGAGGCGTGGTAAGTCATACATACATACGTTTAATTTGGTGTTAAAGCTCATTCATCACATTCCAGCACACCCTTGTGTACGCACCAACCCCCCTCCCTACTGTACGTTTGTGTCGTCTTTTCTGTCACTTAAATTAGTGTTTTTTTTTCTTCAGACCTGATTTAAGTAGCATTTGCTAAGAAGTCTGTTTGTCTGAACATGCTTTAACAAGAACATTTGTGGTTTGTCATGTCTCAGAATCCTTTGAACACATGAAAGTCAATTCATTGTTAATGTACAGGACACACGCTGATGCATTCATCTGTGTTACTCTATATTTTTCTTATTGTCAGCACAAACCAACAATGTGTTTGTCCATCTCTCAATACTATGTGACTACTACCCTGTAGTACCACTCATCTCTACTGCAGATATAAATCTTAACATAATATAACTCTTTAAAATATATAGTTTTATTTTTAAAAAAGGACTCTGTAATTTCCTAAAACAGCTGGTCACTGTAGATTTTAACAAACATTACTCAAACAGTATGAAGTAGTTAGTTGGGGCTTTTAGTCGTAGATTAATGGCATCAGGTTTGTATATATTTGCCTGGTTACATTTGAATAGCTGCTCACATATTCATCTTGTTCAGATAGTCAAATAAATCTATTACACTTACAGATGGCTGTTTCCACTCGATGGAGAACCAGCCAATCGTTGCATCAACTTTGTATTAAGGAGTAAGAATGAGGATGGGATCTTCCTACATTGCTAGCTAGCTCTAGCTAAATCCATAGAACAGTGATAGGAGGCCACAAAAATGGCAAAAGAAGTATAGATGAAATCTCTCTGAAGCTCTAAAGCTTGTTGCAGGTCAACCTAGAGATAGAACATCAAATGGTCATCTTTATTCAGCTGTTCCCAACAACTGCTAATGCAGCTAGCACCCATGTGGAAGGAAGCTGGGGTCAGCATATTTCTCTTCCTGCTGACAGACTGAGGCAAAACAACAAAATAAACCCCATCCAACAAGAAATTGGATAAATTGAACAGAGTGTCAGGTAGAATGAATGAAGCCAAATGGTAACTCAGTTTGAGTATCAGGATATTATCAGGTTATCATGAAACTACAGCACCCATGTTTATCTCAATGTAGGAACGTGTCATTGTTGGTTTTGGTCTTTACATTCAATTTGTTGGCAATAATAAAAATATAAAACATCAGCGGCTGTATCCTTGAAGCACACATGATTTGCAAAGACTATTTGAGCCAGGTCTGTGTGGTTGTACTGTCCATTGTGATGAAGCAATCAAACGTGTTTGCTATTGACGTAGCTAACAGCATGCCACAGTCTGAGTCGATTCTCCCCGTATTGATGCAGTGTGGCAGACAGTCCACTCACTGATCGTTCACTTCCTTCGAACCCCCTCCCTACAGCTCCGAGGACCCCCTGCTGTCGCCCCGGCCCTGTCACCACCCTTCCGTCCTACTCTGTCAAGCCTCCTTCTCACCCTTCTATTTTCCTTCCTCCTTTTATTTCAGTCTCCTTTTCCCCTTTTTAGATTCTCTTATCTTCATCTCTTCTCTTTCCTTTCCTTTCTCTCCATCTTGCAGCAGTTACTAAAGCCCTATTTTTATCTATCCATTGGAGGCTGGTCTGGAGCCGCACCCATGCCCGCTGCTCTGCACTGCGTGACAGACTCACGGTCCACTGGGGGGAAGGCGAGATAGAGCAGGAGCGAGAAAGAAAATGAGAGAGAAGGGAATACTGAATGGACAAGAAAGAAATAAGGAGCCAAGGAAAAGTGGGTGGCAGCATGACAGGACAGATAAGATTGACAGAGCAGGGAAGACGGTGGTGAATGGCACAGACTGCTGATGTTTGTGTGCCTGAGTGTGTGAGAAAGAGAGATAAAGAATGAGACGAGGACAAGAATAAAAGGGGGCTTTGGTCGAGTCACCCATCCCCCCCTACCACATCCTCTCACGTCTTCCCGGCATCATATCACGTCACATCAATGACAGCCAGTCCAGGCACTGCTGCCTGCCCCCCATGTCCCAGATCACATCACAGCACTGTCACGAGCAGGGTCACTCTCCAGCACACATCTGTTGTTTTGTCATTTGGTGTGTTGTCTCGTTTTTTTTCTTCTTCTTTGGACCACTGTTTCCTCCCGTCAAACCACCACGATCACCTGTCAAGTCAGTCCCGCACCACACACTCACTGAGTGCCTTATGTGACCGCCTATACTCCCCCATCACCGCCACCAGCAAGCTGGAGTTTTAGGTATGCAACCATTTCTCAAAGGCCGACACACTCAACTCATTGGCTCAGGCAGAGAAACTGTTTTCTTGAATAAGTGATGTTACACTTAAAGGCAAGAAGAAAGAAAGAGAGACCCAGTGCTTGTTGTAACTCGCCTAAAGTGCAGCAAGAACAACTGAGGCAGGACACAGGATTTAGCAATACCAAGGTCATAGTCCAAACTCCCCTCAAAAATCTTTTTGACTCGTCTTTCAAGCATTTGTTCATTTTCTGTAAATTCTATCTACCTGTTTCAAAGCTTCCACAGTGCCAGTTTGTAGTTCCTGGTGGGGATGCACTCAGTCCCTCTTTAATTTAGTTTTTGGCCTAAAAATGGTCCAATAATCAAATATTTGACTCTAGGGTTGGATTCCGATAGCCAGTTTCATTTTTGGACACAACTTCAGGCTAACAAATCTCTTACTGAGCCTTTGGTTCTCCCAAACGTTTAGGTCTCTTTTTAAAGTGTGTGCTGCGGCAGGTTATTTGAACCAGAGCTGTCAGCGATACACAAAATCTAATCCAAACTAACACGTGATTCATGCTAATAAAATGGATCTTAAAAGAATTAACATTGTTCTGTGAGGCAGTTGTAATTTAAAAACAGCCTCCCTGTGAACCACATTTTTTTCTACAATGCTGAATCCAAAATCTCAGATGATCACATGCCATGATTATCCATTCAGCTGATCAGCTCGCTAGTTTTCTGCA
Organism: Larimichthys crocea; assembly: GCF_000972845.2. Lineage (NCBI taxonomy): Eukaryota > Metazoa > Chordata > Actinopteri > Sciaenidae > Larimichthys > Larimichthys crocea. The sequence continues at coordinate 2,806,298 of NC_040026.1, forward strand.
CTTTGCCTGAGCAAAAAGAACAGGAATAGTCTAGTTTATTATTATTTCCCAACACATTAAAATTCCAAGTAGCAAAGTTCCTAAAAGAGCAAAATAAAACCTTGATAACTGTGTGATCTGTTACTATGTTGGCCGAAGATCACTTTAGAAAAACAAGCACCAGTCTAAAGTCACTTTACAAGTGAGTGGTCTGTAGTTCAACAAGCCAAACACAGCAATGAGTTTCCTGTAATGAAAAGACTGATGATTAAGTCTCATGAATTTCAGAAAACTTCATATAACATCATATATATTGCATCAGTAATAATAAGTAACTCATGAAAAACAAGTGTGACTGTAGATAAGATGAAATGCAGCTGAATCCTGGTCCTAATCCTAAAAACCTGTACGTTAGTGTCAACACACACCTGTGTCCTCAGTAGTAGCTACAGCCCTGGCAACAACACGAATTTGAAGAATATCTATACTTTGTAGTATATTAAGCCAATTTGACTTGCACAAATTGTGCGTCCACGTATCCAACCATGAAATCCTACTTCATATCAATCAGATTATTGCTGAGATTTTTGTAAGAAATATTTGTAAAACTAAAACTCCAGCCTGCCCGCTGGCTCAATCTTCTCCTCTCTGCCTCAGCAGGTGGTCTTCCATGATGGTCTGATCCTGGCTCTTTTTTTTTTTTTTGGTTGGTGGGTTGTGGGGTGGTTAGGAGAAGCCGCCTGCCCATTTTCTTCTCTTCCCTTTTCTGTGTCTGTATATGTATGTATGTGTCTCCAGAAAACAATCGGATAAGCGGCATCCTGACCTCGCAGACGGAGCCCTACGACCTGTCTTTCTCACGCTCCTTCCAGAGCCTGTCACACCTGCCGCCCTCGTATGAGGCGGCCGTCAAAGCCGACCTCAACCGATTCTCATCCCTGAAGAAACTCAGTAGGTCCAAGTTCACTGCACTAATGCGAGAGTAGGCTCCCTGCCCCAACGCCCTGCATGAAAAAAACAACCAACGACTGCATTACGTGTGCTTTCCTGACTCCTGACTGGGACTTACTGAGTGTTTCAGCTGTGAAAATCATTTGCTTGCTTACTGAAGACATCAAACAGTTAAAAAAAACAAGTATTCACACATTTTTCTTGAGATTTGCAACTCTCCATTAAGTAAATATTTCAGTGGATGGACGTAGCCTTGAATCTGAATTAGAAAATACCAATTTCTCAACTCTGATCCTTCATGAAATCAGCCCAGTCATCTCAAGAAACTATGAGTCATTGAAATTCCATGCTTCCCTTGTCTCCACTTAAAGGCTGCAGCCACTATTTCTCTTGGAGCGTATAAGTACATTAAGCGGCTTCTTATGCCTGGCCCAGCTCGGTATTGATTTAGTGGTGCTATGCTGGATTTCTGCTGCGTAATGAGGTCTCATCTCATGATATTCTCCGAGTGGAACGCAAATATTCCTTAAGGCTTGTGTAATTTCATCATGACTGCCCCACTTCACTGCTGGCTCGCAGTCAAAGTGAAGGATGACAATCTACAACTCATCCCGTCAGGGCTCACTCCACACTGGCTCCCACTCGTTGCTGCCAGGCACCATTTCAAACTAAATGGAAAAACGGGTTTGCAGGATGTGGTGCTGTTTACTGGTCCTCCATCTTATTGGGAGAAAAAAAACAAAGCATTACCGTCCTTTCACTTGAAGAATGCTCGTGAGAATTAACATAATCGCTTTTGATAAGCGGTAAAACAAAACCAAATGAATTCAGTTGTCAAAGATTGTCGCCCACAAAAGAGACACAGTGTCAAAATGGGAAGATATCCTTAGGCAGCGTCCTTCGGTCTTCGCAACTTTGTTTCTGCTTCCAAAGCAAATTATTTGTTGGAGCAAATAGCCAAAAGCATGCGTGGCTTCTTTTTTTGTTGCACAACTAGTGTGCGCACACTGATAGATCATGTTGGATTGTGCTGGAGGGAAGATAGAGCACCGTTTTCATTGTCGGGATAATAAAAGAGAAGAATGCTACTGCTTATTAATGCAAATTGGTATCAAACTGGAGAAAAGCATTTAGCTCATTGCAGCGCAGGACAGTATATATCACGAGTTATTCATTCACTCTATGGTAATATGGTTGATGAGTTTGCAATACCGTGCGCAGATCTTGAAGACTATTATGCTTGAGAAAGGAACATCTTGTTTTTATTATCTCTCATAATGAATCGATTTGCAGCAAGCACTCGTGGCTCGCTGCTGAAGGGGATTTTGGCTGGGTGTAATCTTGACAGGTGGTGCGAACACTGCTGCACCCATTATTGAAAAAGACAGGCTCGGACTCAGAGTCATCTACGAATTCTCAATACGGTGGAGAGGTCTGCTCTCCACAGTTTATTCCAACCGCATAAATGACATTATTATTATTGTTCACCTGGTCAACATTCATACTGGTGTAACAACAGACTTATAAATGTTTCCATTTTTGAATGATTCGTATTGCATTTTGTCTCTTTGTCTGATACGGTTCTTGTAAATGTGCGTCACTATGTGTGTGGTTTTGTACTCAAAGACAAGTCTTTATGCATGAGTTTGTGTTGTGTGGCATGAAGTTGGAGCTACATTCACTCCTACACTCTACTGTCTCTGGAAATGTATTCTTTTTTTTCTACATCTGCTTCTAAATGCATGTTTGTACACACGAATCAGGTTAAAACATCCACAAGGACATCAGAACACACAGCAATTCTCAATGTGAAGTCATTGTGCAATAATACAATTAGCTTTCCAGCATGTGTATATGAGGTGCCTGCGTGCTTCCCACCATATCTGTATGATATGATCGTGTTTGTTTATAGACTTTCACATGACCTTTGAAAAGTTTGCCCCCACAGACAGAACTGCCTGTAGAATCCCAGATGAAGCCTGGATGTGTGGATGTTATGTGCCTAGCATGTAATACAGTCGGACTGTGATTCCTCTGTTTCTCTCTGTTTTCTATTCCCCTCCATGAGCTTGGAAAGGTGAAACACAGATGGCTCCGCCAACACTATTCACTGCATTGTGTGCAATGTGCTCCTATCCCACTTTATCCGATTTCTCCCCTTGCATTCTAACACCTACCCGTGTTTTCTCTTGCTTTCATTCGCTGAATCTCCTCTTCACCTCTCGCTTCTCTTTTTTATCCCCCGTCTCCTCTGCAGCAGATAAAGACGTGGAAGACTACTACACTCGTAAGCGCCATCTGCCCGACCTGGCAGCGAGAGGCACTCTTCCCTTGCATGTTCTCAAAATCAGTCAAGACCAGGTGGGTATACAAGTGGTTGGTTTAAGTGTGCAGGCGTCTAAACAAGGTCATGTTTCTTGCTTTTTGTGCGTCTATGAGGCATAGCAAGTGTGCTTTCTCTTGGTCTCCACATTTGAATTAGTTAGAAGCTATAGCTGCAGTGGTGGGTGGCGAAGCCTTTTACCCCTCAGCTTGTGAATAAACTCACCTCATTCATCTTTTACTCAACAGCACCGAGAACAGCAGCAGCTCCAGAGCCAGCCCCCGCAGTCCTCCATCTCCCAGGCCCCTCCCCAGGCCCAGTCCTCTCAGCAGCAGTCTCAGCAAAGGCAGAGGCCCCGTCGCGTCCAGAGGGCCATGTCCCAGGACCGCGTCCTGTCTCCGCAGAAAGCCCCGCAGCAGGAATACAGCATGTCTTCTAATGGTATGTCGCCGTACGGAGGCAGGATCCTCTCAGACGAACAGCTCTTGTCCGCTGAACGCCTTCGATCCCAGGAACGTCTTCTTCCACAGGACCGCCATACTTCCCAAGATCGCCTGTACTCCAAAGACCGCATTTACTCCAAGGACCGACTCCTGTCGCAGGAACACCTCTACTCAAAAGATCGCCACTACTCTCAAGACCGCCTGTATTCACAAGATCGCCTGTACTCACAAGACCGCCTCCTATCCCAGGATCCTCTGCTCTCGCCGGACAAGCTGATGATGTCACTAAAGCGTGGCATGGTCAGCAGCATCTCTGGCGGGTTTCGTGGCAGCGACTTGTCAATGTCGCGCGCCATCTCGCACACAGACGTGTTCATACCAACCACGCCTCTTATGGATCGCTACAAGATGACCAAAATGCACTCCCATCCCAGTGCCTCTAACAATGGTGGCAGCGGGTCACAGGGAGCAGGAGGCACTGGGCACTCCAACACTTTAGCCATGAACCAGACAGCATCTAAGAGGCAGGCGTTTGCCTCCAGACGGACTCATACTGTGGAACAGCTCCACTACGTCCCACAACAACACCACCAGCAGCAGCAACAACAGCCACAGCACTACCGCACAGGCAGCAAGACTGAGGTGACTGTGTAATGGCAGCCGGGACTACCTGAACTGCACAGGAAGAAGCACTGCTGTGTGCCATGGGGTGGGATTGATTGAGGTACATGGGTACACTGGCCTTCTTTTAGAGTAGGATGGTGGCGATTCACTTTCTTTGACTGAGGTTCCTGCAAAGTCAGAGATTCCAGGACCAAGAACATCCACTAGCTTACTGTGAGAGACCGGAAAAACGTGCTACACTGTACACTGCATACACAAGCCCAGCTAGATCTGAAGCCAGAGAGGGTCGTGGATGACGGAGGTGTGGTATTATCCAGCTAACTTGCCTAATATTATTTCCACTGTCTTGATTACCCTACTCATCCACAGGCTACAGCCTCATTCTGTGTATGTTTTAGTGAGAAAACACTGATTGTGTCCGTTCGAACCTTTATCGGCCCCCTTTGTCCAACAAATCTATTCTGTGACCTTTTCTGGCAAATCTCAAAGGGCTTTGCATGGTTAAACACATAGACCGATTCCTCCGTGACTTCTGTTGTGCAACACAACACCACTACAGGTGATGAACAAGGATGAGCCTGTAATAACTTTATAAATATATAAATAAATGAATAAAAAACAACCATTTGTACGCCCTGTCCTACTCATAGCTCTAGAGAATCTCAATGAGAGAAATCGAAATGGATGTTATTAGCACTTCTATCTGGTGCCTCTGACAGATGTTCCATTTCTACAAACGAAGTGGTTTTGTGGGTTACAAAGCACAATCAATAAAAAAATATTCTGTTCTGTTCTTCATTTTGTTTTTGAGTTTGAATAGTGATGGCTAGTTTGTTTTGTTCTTGAAGCAATGGCAGGTTTTTTTTTTTTTTTTTTCTTCCAGTAGATGATTGTAAATAAGCTATTCTAGAAACAGTATTATGGACAAGTCTGTACTGGATGGACTTTGTATTAGACTGTCTGTTTTCAATAGATTCTTTAAAAAACAACTATAAATCATCACTGTTTCGTGAGTTCAGACTAGAAAACCCACTTAACCAAGTATTTGACAGGATAAATTAATACTATATTGTGTGTGTCTTTGCAAAACTGTTTGTAGGATGAGAAGTGAATGAATGTGTTGTTGATAACAGATATACCACTGTTCATATTTGGATGTAGACTGTGTTCCATTGACATCGGAGGAGTTGAACATCATGGAAATGGATTATAATGCTTGTTACAGTAGGGTCAAATAAACCATCCATATTTTTCTAAACATTCAACATCGTTCCCTGAGAGATGTTTCCTTTGTGTGTTTGCTTCAATTGGTACACCACATGAGCTCTACATATACAGTCAAATGTATTGAAGCCAGTCGACAACAATCTCTGCTGGCATTGTTGATTTAACTACGTTTTAAATGTGCAGTTTGTCAGATTTAGCGGGGTCTATTTACAGAATATGGCAGGAATTGAATAAAATATTCATAACTACGCTTTCAGTCCATAATCATGTGAAAATAAGCATCATAATGTTTTTGTTACCTTAGAATAAGACTTTTATATCTAAACATATGGTGTAAGTGTTTCTACAGTAGCCCAGAACAGACAAACTAAACTATGGCCAACATAGTTTCTCCTTCATGATATAGGCAGGTGAAGATGAGGTGAGGTGTTCGCAGCCTGCACCTACACTGTGTCATGACTTAGCAAAGAAACCGAAAAATGAGACTCTGACTGACAAAAGGAAAAGGTTTATTTGAGATGAGGGGAGTGTGGGGAAGGAAGGGCACTGGTCTGAGGAGGGTGATGAGTTGTTGTGAGCTGGTCCGGGGGGGGGGGGGGGAAAGGGGGGGGGGGGGGGGGGGGGGGGGGGGGGGGGGTAACAGCTGGAGGGCTTGAGGAGATGGCTGGGCTGGCAGGCAGGGAAGATCTGAACAAAAGACAAACAGGTTTAACTTCGACACTGACTGGCACAGAGCACAGGTTCTAAAGGTTTAGCTCTATAAGAAGTCTTCTTCCAACAAACCGTGTTCACATAGTGACGATCCGGCAGAGGCTCAAGGTAAGGACAAGGAATAAATGCAGACTGGGTGATGAGCTCATGGATTGAGCAGGGCAGGTGTGGAGTGGGAGGTAGGTGGATCCAGCAGAGGTGACAGAGTGCAGGGGGGGAGGGGAAGGAAAGAGACATGCAAACAGGTAGAGACAGAACAGAAACAAACAGTACAGACAAACACCACACCAAAACTGTCACGACGCTGGCCTCGTGACTACAACCTAAACACTGGTCCTTAAATGTTCACGTTTACCTTAAAATATGTTTTGTGACATCTAAAATGCTTGACTAAATGCAGACTGGTCTCTAACATGCTTACAGTACTTGGAGAAATGTGGCGTTTGAAAAGCTTGGGCATGGCCATGGAGTCTGCACTGTTGATTTGCTTTATAGGAAGTGTAGTGTTTTTTGGAGCTTGACTAAAAATCAGGATAACTGGACCTCTGCTTCTTTAATTTTGACTAGTCTCTTTCAATCAGTCTCTTGTTAAATCTGCCTAAATTTATGGAAATGTAACACTAAATCTCTCGACTATTCAACCTTTAAGATTTTAGCAGTGTGAGATTGCAACTGTGCTTCCTGCTCTGCCACAGAACATAGAAATAGTTTGTTTAAAGCAGTTTGAACAAGCGACCAATGTAGTCATTTTTCTAGTGGGGATAGCTGCTAAGATTAAATTCAATTTCTTCTTTATAACCTCCAGTTAACAAGCTTGCGGCGTGTCGACATCCTTTTTGTCCCTGCCCACTGAGGTGTAACGCAGCCAATGAGATTATTTCTGCCTCCGGAGCGGCTCTGCCTCAGACAAATGTTTGTATAATCACAACTCCAATGCAAACTTTAAAAGGTCTGAGGTGAAGCACACCTGAAGTGATAGCCAGATCTACATCTTTAACAGACGGTGTCACCATGATGAGTGGCACCAGCAGTGGCCGGGGCGTTACTTCAGTTTGACATCTGAATTAATCTGACTTTAATTCTGGTCAGTGCAATTTCAGACCTTTTTTAAATTCATGGCGGTCCATGGGTGCAAATTACAATTCTCACAGCAAACAGCGGCGCCTGGAATTGCACTCCTCCACAAACACAAAAGGAAAGAAAAAACTGGACAGGAAAAAAATCAGAATAAGTTTGAGTTTCCAATTTACACTGATCCTCTAGCCCATCAGCATTTAAATGAAAATATGAATCTGCAATCAAAAAGAATCTATGGCTGGGAGAGCAGCTGAAGCGTGAGAGGTAAGATGACTACGATAGCCTGAGACAAGTACGGCAGCTCAAGCGGAGGGAGGAGGCGGAAACTGGCCAAGAACAAGACTCTCCATAAAATAATCAGCAGCTTTCAAACCATCTCTCCACATCTCTCATGCTACACGTTTCTTCAACTTCAATGTATTTCATTACCCGTCTATTCCACTTTAAAGCAAACACGACCCGGCTGCAAAGGGCTTATTTTTTTGTTGGTTAAATATTTAGCTCGCTCTCTCTGAACTTCTCCATTTGTCCCGTGCTTCTGCAGTCCCGGCGGTGCTGTAGGTGAACTCTACACTCTACTTTCAATTCTGATCATCAGAAAGTTTTACAGTGACATTCAGAGGATGTAGCTTTGACCAAAAAAAAGAGACTTATTGTATTTATTATATTTCACTTCTAGTCTGCAAACTCAAGGATGAAAAAGGTTACACTCTGATATAATAGAGGGAGACAACAGAAGTAAAGGATTTATGCTGTTGCTGTTTTTCACACTAACTGAAATTGAAGCTGTAGACACCTCACAAAAGGTCAAGAGAACACAACAGTGTCCCGACCCCCGCCAAAAGCTCCACTGCCTCGAGCAGACTTCCAGTAGACTGCGTCGTTTAGTTCAACTGCCTCCTGTTGGAGTGCATCGTTTCTTCTGTCTCTTGAAGGATTTCAAGTGCTTGCCACTTTCCAATCTTGTCATTTTTTCCTCCTCAGCCACTTCTTTCTGCTGCACTTCAGAGCGGCTGGCAGTAAAACTCCATCGTTTTAGTGCAGCGTACACACACGTCGAGTAGCACACACAGGAGAAGTAGATACAGAAACTGAACAGTGCAGGATGGCGTCAGATACAATGCCAGGAGAAGGAAAATGCTCATGTCCCATTTAAAAAGAATAGAGCATCACTTAGTGACGCACTGTGATCAGTGGGTGTTCACACTGAGCTGCTGGGTCAGACTAAAGTTAGCTCACTTCAGGGGGCGTCGGGGCCAACGGGAGTACAAAAACAAACCATAAAGTCAATCTAACAAACCTCACAATATGATGAAAATGGTTACTGTGCTCTCCATAAAAATGGGAGATTAATGCTAAGCATGTAACCCTCTGTACTGTGAATGCACTTGTAATGTTCTGCTCTAGTTCTGAAATAGAAATATCCATTTTGTTTTTCTGGGGTGGTCAAAGTTCTCTTTCTGCAGCCCTGAGGAGTGTCTGCAGGTCCTTAAACTTTAAATTGCCTCAAAAAGGTAAGACAGACTGTGACCTGAGAGGCCAAACCCAGGACAAAAAGTCCTCAACTGTAACTAAACTACTCAAACTATAAAAGTGAAGGTCCCCCCAATCCCAAGTGCAAATGATGTCCTTCCAAGTTCTGCAGCTTCCGAGTTGATGTGGACTCCATATCTCTGGATGACTGTGGAGGTATCTCCTGCTGCTGATTCGACTTTAAACAACTTGATAGAGTTTTCCACTGCGCCTTGTGTCTCATTAGGACTGTGCACTATATGAAAAAGTAGTCTGCTCCTCAGCAGCACTTTTCTTTCTAAAAGCATCTCACTAAAGCTGCCTACATCACATTTCTTCTCAAACAGACCTCCCGTTCGTCAGAGAACTCGTCGGTGAGCCACCGGTAAATACTGCGCTCTGCCTTCAGCACTTTGCACCTTCTGAATGAAGTTAACTTCAAAAGGACGCTGAAAGCGGAAAGTCTCTTGTGCAAACTAAATCTTGATCTCAGTGAGGTTTCCTGATTAAATAAAGGTTACATAGCTAGAGAAGCAACTTTTCAGCTGGCAGCGACCAAAAATATCAGATCAGACGAGTACCAAATGTGGAATCAACCAAGCAAGAACAAGAAGAAGAGTGTCTGTGATTAGTTCAGGTGGAGCGCCGAGGGAGATGACCTCACATATGCTGTGCTAACCCAAAAAATCATTACAGAGAAGTATTTCTCTCCAAAAACAAGGACTGGGGATAATCAACACCTCTTATACAGACGAATAAGACAGCATGTTCTTAAAAGCAGATCAGTCTTTTCCTGACCCTCGTTAAATATCTAACATCTAATGACAGTCTGACTTTGATTGCAGAATTTCTTATTTCATTTTTCATATTTCAAACTTCAAAATCAGACAATGATCTGTGACGCAAATGATACAAGCTGCAGCCACGCTAGTCACATAAATTTCAGAGTGTGTTAGTGCACAAGTGCCAGCTTGACTGTGGATGGAGATAATCATTGCCATTATGAGTCACAGTAAGCTCCTAACATGCACACAGTAGGTGCTGTTGCTGTGACTACTTTCTGCCTGACTGCTCCAAACGTGCCCCAAATCATCGTCCTCTCCCTGCTTATCTCCCCACATGCAGGGACCCAACCCCAGTTATTTGTGATAATCCACAGATTGTAGGCAGCTAACAGACATTTGTTTTACGACAGATGCCAGATTTAGATAAACATTTAATTAGCAACTCATCAGCTCTGTCAAAGCCAATTACCCCGGTCTCTGGCACTAGCCAAAAAACAGGCTCCTCTCGCAGTTGGTCTGCACAGCAGCCGACTTTGCTGGCTGCGGAGGGACGCGTGGAGCCAAAGGCGGCGCCGAGCCGAGGCCCCCATACTGCACCAAGATGGGCGAGAGGCTAATCCGGCCATTCTGCCGACTCTCGGCCCGAGCGGTAAGGAGAAAGATTTAGATAGAATTACAGGCCGAGACAACATTGTGCTATTTATCAGCACTTTACACTCCTGTTGTGAAAATTATTGCTAGCGAGGTGTCTTGGCAGCGCTTTCGGTTGTCACGACAGCACATTTTCTCAGCGCTCAGAAGGAGTGTGATTCGAATTCTGGGAGGCGCGATGGACACACTGTTTGGCTGACAAGTGATCTCCGGGCAGAAACGGCACAGAACTGACGGCTTAGCTGAGGATTAAAAAAAAAAAAAAAAATCTGAAAGTGACTGAAAGTAGTGATAGCAATCTGCCTTCCACCAAATGACCACAGCATAATGAGGCTGGCCTCCTGTCAGAGGATCGCGGTGGGTTCATCTGTATGAAGAAGATGTGAGGAATGGCATGGTGGACAGCCTGCGTGGTCAGAGAACAAAGGTGGTGTCATCTTAGTTATTGTTGAGCTGCACAATCGCATTAGAACTCTGCATGCTTACATATTATACACACCATGGCATCTCTATAGCGTTCACATTAGAGGCTTCTCTGCACTGACCTGTAACCTAGCAACCGACTGACGTCTCACACAAGCGGATGATTAAAGGTACCTTCTTTTCCATTCTGAGCATGAACCCTTTGATAGATCCCCCCTCTCTGACTCCGGCATTCTCTCTTCACTGGCATGTCGAGAATGCTCATATTACATAAAAATATGAAATATGAATCTCCACACTGTTTTTTAGCCTTTTTGAGGCTGGAGGGTCTGGAGCTGCCGCAGTCTGCAAAGCCCCCGTCATTAACCGCTCTGGAGAGCTGTTATGCATCTGGCTTTATGTGTCACGCCACGACAGCAGAAGTGCTGCGGAAGGGGTGGGCTGAGAGGACTGTGGGGTCCAAAGAGGAGCCTGGAAGGCGGTGTCATTTTTTTTAGCCTTTGCAAAACCAAAACGACAGATTTGTAAACAGAAGATTCCTCAGCTCTGATGTAAATGTTAGCATGCTGTAATAACTGGCTACAGTAGTGACCTAGAGTTCATTTCCAGGAGCCTCTCTGAAGACGTCCACGTGATGCACGTGTTCACCTCTGGATGAACTGGAAGAACTTTGTGATGTCTTGATTTTTCATCTAGCACAATCATGAGGTCAGAGTTTGAATCTGTCCAACCCATAATGACATAATACCTGAAAATGTTGAGCATCGCCGTTGTTGAGTATGAAGATAGCTAATCATTTGCTCCACAAGCATCCAAACTACCTTACACTACATTTCCACGTCCACATTCTGACAGGACATTAATGCAAAATCCAAACAGTGTGAAAAAATATCTCATTGGACTGAAAGAACATTTGTCCAACAGTCTATTAATGCCCGTTGCTCAGAGTTCTGTACTGTCCGCATCTTGGTGAGGTCAAATGTGAAAGTGACACGATAGCTATATATCTAAAAAATAAATATGTTTAAGACTTTCAAAATAAAGCTTGCTGAGAAACATTTCAGGAACCGGTAACAGTTTGGTTTAGGGAAACATGGCGGTCATAAACAGCCTATTAAGAGCAAATCCCCACTGACTTACAACCATGGACCGACAGTCACTGAACAACTGCAGTGAGAGTGTAGCTCCTGAGCCATGAGCATTTGTTTTTGGGATAATGGGCTGTCGGACAAATGGGCTTTTGGTCCAATGGGACATCTTTGGAACTATTGGGTTCTCAGAATAACTGGCAATCGGAACAACAATGGCGTGACACCTAACTATCTACACAAGAAACACAATACTGAGGCTGCTCTTCTCCATGCCTTACACATGGATCATCAGCTGGTGAGGATCCCTGGGATGTATCACTTTAGACTTCCTCCCACGTATGTAGCTGTCAAGTGCATATAGAAGAACTCTCTTACTGGGTTCTTGTTTAAAACTTGTCACCTGGAACATTAAACTCGGCTGCAGAAGGAGCTTTCACGCAGCTCTCGGAGTTGGGCAATTAGTTGATACTAGCTACCGACAGCTGATCTGTTGGAGCTAAATCTGTTGCTGACAGTCATTATCTCAGGCAACAAAGTCGACGGTTGTCAGGAACGAGGAGCCGGCTACAAATTCTGAGCAGTAAATCTGCCTCTGCTATCACTGCAAACTGCGTGCGCCGTGTGGGAAGAGCGCCACGCAGAGAGCTGTAACTAAGGGAGTAGTTTAGCAGAGAGTCAATTGGACGAGTTAGTAACACAGCGCTGCTGCAGGTCAAACTACTTCTCCACACTGCAGGTGCATGGGGCGCTGTGCATGCGTGCACAGTAGAATCCATTTTCTGTAATGCCACCTGAAGGTATAATTTGGGGGTTGTACATAAATTGCCTCACCCCGCATCATTGTGTTCTCCCCTCGTCCACTCCTCCTCCCCCTCCTCCTCACACCTCTCTGTCTCTGAGTGCATTGTTAAGGCTCTCCAATAACCAGATAAAGGAGACGCCGGGGAACCTGGGCTGAGAGAGCAAGAGAACGAGGAAGAAAGAGGGAGGGATTTATAGAGCTGTAATATGTGTGTGTGTGTGTGCGTGTGCATCTACTGTACATGCTGTTGAGGGATATCTCTGTGAGGCTCCACACTTTCTGCTCTGGAGAGGGGTTACTTAATCTCCAAACGGGGAGGAGGGAGGAAGAAAGGAGTGAAGTAGAAGGAGGAGGCGGGAGAGGTAGAAAGAGTTGGTCTAAAGGCTTGGAAGAGAAGAAGCAGGACTGTGAGACTGGAGAGTGGAGATAGGGGAATGGCTGCTTATTGGCACTAAAGTGAGATTCATTGTGGAGTATGTGAAAATAAAACCAAACGCACAATCTGGAAGGACAAGATAAAGAATCTTTATTCTGGAAGTTTTCTAGAAGAAAGTGGAAATGAATGCAAAGTTCCATATAAAAAAATACAGACTGTATATGATGACTTGATTATGTCATTAGAGGATGTGTGCATGGTGTAGGTAGTTTTCAGCTAAAATGTGTGAAATCACCCAATAGTTTAATTTATTCTGTGATATTCCCCAACCAGCTTCAGCTCTACAACACCTCCTCATGAAGTGACTCACAGATACATGATATGACTAGAATTCATCCTCAAACACACACACTTATAGAACTTATAGTACTCATGGTCATTTTAACTTGGACACCCGGAGGCTCAGAAAGCTGCAGCTAAAGACAATTCAGGAGACGTGCAACAGTGAAAAAAGAAAAAGTGAAAAAGTGAACTGGTACTTTGTGTCTTTGGATTTCACTCTCGATATGATGTGTCACTTCCTGTGTGTGGGTGAAGAGTGCTTTCCCGCCACTCGATGTGACACCAGACATTCATTTGGGCGAAAGCTGCAAGACTCAGATGTGTTTTTATAAAGGAGTGAGATGTAAAGTGAAGTATGCAACTGTTGCCTCAGTGCACTTACAGCACATGGCACAGAGACTCTCCATGGACCACAAGGCATGCTGATCAGCTAACATATGCAAACTAGTTTTGATGTTCATATGACTGTTCATGAAGAGTACAGTATGTCATATTGTGGAGAGCAGTTGGCTTGATTATTACACATATTCCTTTCATAATCGTTCATATTTGAAAATGTTTGGCTCTGATTTGTCTTACATGTTTCTACACTAATTATCTTACAGTACAAGAATGCCTTTAGCCGTGGAGTCCACGAGCAGGAAAGCAGAAACACGTCTCCTCATGCTAAAAGTAGACATGAGTCATAAAGTTAGTAAACTGACTCGTCTAACATCCGCTGACATTTGCTAACAGTAGCCATCATAAGCTGCTGGTCATACCAGACCAGGTAAGATGCTGCAGCAGAAGCTTTGAGAGCACTCAACTGAGCATGACGTGCTTCATTTCTCCTGAACTAACCTGTCAGTCTGTGGGAGGATGACTGCGTTCTTTCTTCTTTCAAATATCACACTCTGAATCTGACCTTTGACCCTGTTGGCACCGTAATGCCACACTAAAGCACAAACTCCTGCTAGATCTGCAGAAGCAGCGCCACTCCAGCTAAAGTCCACTTGGAGGGATTCTCTTTGGTCTTCAGGTTGAAGGTCCACACATACGTGGGTCCCCTCTGTCGGGTCTTGTAGACGGGACACTGGTACACATTCCTGTTCTCCTGCTTGTCCACAGGAATGGCTCTGATGAAGATGACCGGCATGGTTGGCGTGAGCTCCTTCAGCCGGGCGTCTACGATCATGCCAGTCTGAAAGACAATTGTGGCAAGAAGAGGGAGGGAGGGAGGGAGGGAGGGAGGTGTGGGGGGATGACAAGCCAGTCAACCACAGACAGAAACATTTCACAGAGTGGAGGCAAGTTATAAATTAGTTTGGAGGTGCAGCGAAAAAACTTCAGACACTGTCCAGACGCTGTACTCGCACCGAGGCTGCATTTAATAAAGTTCTACTGTCGGAGAGAGAGAGAGAGAGAGAGAAAAAGATATTCCACTAATCTCAGCTGGAACAAGCTGCTTTAAACTTCCAGTTTGCAGAGCGCTGTGTATGGTGGTACCCTTGGAAAGTGGTGAAAGTCAGCAGAGTGGAAGTGGAGCTGCCCTGCCTTCGAATAAACACTCTCCAAACACCCTGAAACAGAGTGGTCTGTCTCATTAATTAATCCTCCTACACTTAGCGCCTGACAAACAGACGTTTCTCCGTGCGTGCGCGGTGACTTTCAGGAATGAATGTAAATCCTGGTGACTTTGGAAAGCTCCGAGGACGAAGCCCTAATTGCATCTGCATTAGCTGTAAAACTTTAAAGAGGCGTTAAACACCAATAACTACGTCTGTTGGAGTAAATACAAGCGATGGTATGTTAAGGCAGGCCGTGTGGGCTCATTCATTCATTATCATTAGTTTAATGACACTGTGTATACGCTGTTACTACGGTAACACACATCTATATTTATTGAAGAGTCTCCAAACATATTGAGAGAATAAAACATGTCCATCACATAAACACACTTCCTGTGTCTGCTGTCTATATTTTTATCATGTCTATTCAGCACACACACAGACTGTTTATCATATACACTATCTGACTGGCTTTGATGTCTGATACACCTGTGAATAAAATGTATGCTTCATTAATATAGATGAGCACGTTTATCATATATCTTTGACTTTTATTGCTGCACAGAGCCGTGTCCAGATGGAGCGCTGCTTTCTCTTCCATTCATTCTCTGCTTCTCACAGCCAGTGACTCACAACTGGCCTTGGGGGGGCTGAGGGGAGGACACAAAAAAGGGAGGAGGAGGTAGAGGAGGACAGTGGAGGAGGAGAGTGGAGGAGTTGTGAGGAGAAGCTACCCGTACCGTCTGTCCGCCTGTCTATCCGCCTGCATCTCTGACTTTAATGAAGAAGAAAAAAAAAAGGAACCTCCTCTAAAGGGCGATCTAAGTGTTCAAGTGCACACTCTGCACATTCCCTAATTAAGAAGTCTACAGGGATGCTCCTTGAAAGCTGGGCGCATACACACTAGCTGTATGTATGTAGATAGATAGAGCCCTGGGAAGCTGAGTAATGCACTGCGCTGTGAGAGCTGAACGCACGCAGGATGCTAAGCAGAACATTGAGCCACAGAGGGAGGGGGCAAAATATCCAAGTTACTTTAGTTTAAAGACGCATTCTGAGGTCCACTCACCTCATGTTCACGTGTTAGTCTGTCATCCATCACTGGGAGTCGTGTGTGAAGGAATATTTCTGTATAAGGTGCTTGTGACTTATTATTCAATTATTTGAATTGGAGTTGTACTTTTACACTGTTATATGATTTGAAATCCATGTGTTGCTCTGCACCACTGAGCTCACAGTTGGAGGATCACTCAGGATCTTCTCTTTGTAAACTCTGTGACAGTCAGATCAATGAATGGCTCGTACCTGTGTGTCCCAGCGTGCACCCTCCATGTACAGCCCGTGTACGTAGGCCCCTTCACGAGGTGGCACGCTGAAGTCCTCGCGATTCTTCTTGGTGACGTCACACTGCAGACACATGCGGTCCAGAGGCCACTCATTCCTGGCACAGAGACACACACAGATTTACTTTATGTCGCACCAAATGCTTCATATCAGATTCAAACACCTCATGTCCAAATGCACGGCAGACCTACCGTCGAGCCATAGCCTGCATGATGGCTGTGAGGAAGGACTGCGGGTTGAAGAAGCCAGCCAGCCACACTACAGAGGGTAAGACGAAGTCCGCTGACCAGGCTTCCAGCTCCTTGATCCTGGCCAGCAGGTCAGTGAACCACAGGGCCAGGCCAGATATGGACGGGTACGCCCGCTTGGTCCAACCATCCGGCACCATGTCCAGGAAGACAGCATTCTGAAGGTTCTCCATGTCGCTGGTCATAGTTAGCTCTCCCTAAAGGGTGGAGGTCACAGGTAAAGAGAATGTTTCATGTCCAACTGAAATCATCCAGTTGCAGTTTATTTCCATCATCAGAATGATTTTATAAACGATTGTTAATATTTTGTATTATTGCTGAAAGGAAGAAAAAATCAGTGCTGCCCCTTTAAATGTCAAATGTGGGATTTAGGGACACCTTGTGACTGTGAAACGTGCGAAAAACACAAAGACTAAAGCAAATGTTGAGTTTGTCCATCTTGGGTTACTGTAGTACATAGTGGACTCTGTGACCTGCAGCGTCTGATATTAAAGGTGAATTCTAAGGTAACACAAACATAACCATTCTTATTTTCAGGTGATTATACACCAGTGGAAACATACATATAAATATTAGTTTTCATTTCTGTCATATTCTGTAAATCTGACACACCGGTCCTTTAGGCCGTGGTCACACCAGAAAAAGGCACAGTGAATTTCTTCCACGTGTCCTTGTGAAATATGGACATATAGTAGTATTACTAAGTTCATGAACTTCTGTAGCTGGTGTAGTAACTGTTCACATGCAGGATAGATGGGCTAAGCTACGTTAGCTACTTCTCTCTTGGAAGGTCGACTTATGTCGAGATAATGTTTGTGTTTGGATGAGATGCTTTGGTGAAAGTTAAGATAAGGCAGTACTGGGGTGGTTTACCTTGCCGGGTGGTTACCTTTGAGTGTTTTTGGCTTTTTATGAATAGAACGATAAATATACAGAAATGAAAACAAACAGTGACAGTGTGATGTATGAATGTGGCTCTTGCTGTGTTAAAAAACAACCCATCAGACAACAGTCAAATCTTTTGATTTGTCGATGCCTTTGAAAGTCCCAAAAAAGCTGCCATATGTTTGTGTTGAGCTGGTTTTGTTACTCCACAGGTGTAGAGGTGTGTTGAATTGTAGTCACCGGAGCCTGACTGAGCTTGGTCATGTCAGCAAGAACACTATTGTGCTGGTTGCTAATTGAATGTACTGCTACCTCCCAAGGACAGAGTTCGGACTTGGCGTGCTCTGTAATAAGAGGCCTCATGTTTGTAGATAAGAAGAATACATTAGCTAAAAAGCTTATGTGGGTTGCGGTTCAAAGTCTGTGGCTTTTTTTTTTTTTTTTTTGTGTTGTGTCACGGCTGCTGTCCGACTATAAAATAATATTTCACCCTCTTGGGAAGTTATATTTGGCTCAAAGGAGACCACATGGCATGTAATTGAAAGATCTCTTTGCTGTAGCAGAATCACAACATGCAATTTCATGTCAGATGGACGTAAACTTTATTACTGCTGCAATTCGAATTTCCCAGTGTTTGCCACACTTTGATGAACAGGCTGCTTGTGGATATTAGAAAAATCTGTTGTATAATTTGTTTTTTATCCTCATTTTGATCATCTGGATAATAGCTATTTTAATTAGGACAACTGTTCTCAGTGACAGACTCTTAGCTGTGAAATTTTATCACAGAAAGGGTTCGACGTGTCACTTCCTGTTTGTCTCGGCAGCTAAACGCTGGAGGTGACACCTCCCAGTCACATAAGGTGTTGAACGGTAACAAGCCCTCAGAAGCTATCGATGCATACACAAAGATGAAGAGAGGCCAGATAAGGAAACATGCTGTAAGATAGCCAAGAGAAGAGTAATGAGACAGAAAACAGTGGTGTCCTTCACCCACTGATACTGGAGCAGATGTATTGCAGATGTACAGATACCCATATGTGACAGCCATAACAATTCTTTATAAGGGTGATAAGGTGCTGTAAGATTGATCTACATCTGTGCGTTTACCGTGAACCTTTCACCTTCCCAACACCCAGCCAGCCACAGCACGGTCTGACACATCATGGCACTATGAAGCTGCACCATCTCACCAAGGCTAACATTCTGAGAGTTCCTATTTATTTCACTATAAAGACGAAATATGATTCCATTTGCTGGTACAATAGTCTACATGGCTTTTAAATCACTGAGCCGATTTATTGAGGCTTGTAGTGTCGGAAGATCGAAGCCTCATAACTCCTGACAAACGCTTTTACACATTTTTTTCCCTTCCGTCTTTCTCTTTTTCGTTTGTTGTTAACATGACTCAGTCAGGCTTGACACACACGGCGCAGACGTCTCATTTCTTTCTGTAAGTCAGATCTCTGAGTCATTCTGAGGACTGGGCTTCTGACAAACAACACAGTAAAGGTTTGGGTTATGCAGGAATACTAATGCAGCAGCACGTCACTGTCAACAGCAGCCGAGCCGACGTGGTGGTGTGAATCATAGGTGTAGACCATAGTTGAGGGTTTTGTGGTGGATTTTGATGAATGGTCCACTTGTTTTACATATAAGGTGTTTAGCTCTTTCTTGCTGGGTTAGTGGGTCCCAGGATGGGATCTGTGCGACACCTCAGGGTGATTTAGGTGATCCCAGGGAGTCCCTAACCAAAGAGAAATATGTCCCATACAGACAGGATTAACATTACAGGGGGACGTGAGGAATGAAATAGTCACTGTGCTCCTCTGTAATTTAATTGTTCCGGATAGCATTTTAACCAACGTGAAATTATGTGATATGGTCTGTAATAGACATGGACATTCAGCAGGACAAAGCCTGAAGCCTCCAGGGGGGGGACACGGGTGAGGCAGAGATGCTGCGTGAGGTGAATTAGAGTCAAAAATCCTGCTCCTTCTCAAAGTCATAACTCAAATCCGAACACACAGGCACGAAACGCATATTGATATCATTCAGTGCGAGGATATCATTATCTCTGACGTCCAGCGCAAATAAACATCAATAATTCGGCTTAGAAAGACGCTTCTACCCTAATCCTGCATGGAAATCATCACGTTTTCTTTAGAAGTTATCCAGTGATCGTTGTTTGTGCATCCATGGGGCAGAATTGGCACCACTTCTATGGGACACTGTAAACAGGGACTGCTAATGTGGCATAGTGGTGCCAATATTGGCAAAGCAGGGCCTAAAAAAAGAATAGCAGAACCTACCTGTAGCTGAAATGACAGCTTTTACTGGGCCTTTAACTCTTTCTTTCATATTGGTATTATTGGCCATAAAACCACCACCGACTTTTGGCTGCCTCCATTTTTATATAAAAGTCAAATTTCACATTGAGCTGATAAAAAAGACAGAGAGAAAAAAGGAAGCTATTTAATAGTTTATAACTATAATACAGCTTTAATAGCTTTAATATATATTTAAAAAAACTGAAATTTAAATGTATAGAACAAATGTTATGTCATGTTATAACAAGATATTTTGATGTTATTACAATAACAAACTCATCCTGTTATAACAATAAAAGTTTCATGTTATTGCGTTATAACGTAAAATGTTATAGGTGTGTCATAACCATAGACAATATAAATGGACATCGTATCCGTGACGTCACCATAACACAAAGTTAAACAGTAGATTGTTATAACAATGAAAATTCTCTCATGTCATAATAATGTATCACATATCATATCTTGTTATAATATGAAAAAGATCTAGTTATAACAATAATTCTAACTATATACAAAAATAGTCATTTTTATTTTACACTTCTTTTTATACTTGTTTATACTTCTGTAGACATGCAGCTGTTTTTACAAAAAAAACACAGTGATCCACCTTAAAAGACGGGGACACGTTGCTCCAGACGAGATTTAAATTACAGGAGGACCGGCGAGTCCTCCGAAAAACAGGAGGTGATTGCGGCTGTAATTATGATTGGGGTGGGGATGAAAAATCACAGACATACGGGCTCTGGACGTGATTCAAATCACTGATCAGCATGGGTGTATATACCCTGCCACCTCAGGTTCTTATTAGATGGAGTGTGCACATCAGATTGATGGCTGGTTCATTTGACTACACATTATACATTATGATTATACTCATCCGATCTGAAGTATTCTGGGACACCAACGTCAGCTCGTTTTCCTAAAGACGATCAAGTGCTGTGTATTTGTCTTTACCACAGCTACACGTGGGATGTTCAGTAAAACACAGGGGACGGAGCACAACGCATGTTTTAGAGTGACTGAAAACTGGATCATCCTCCAGAATGACAAACATCTGAGCAGATGTGCAATTTAAGCAAGTAGAGAATTCAGAACGAGCAAAACTAAGCTGCACACACAGCTGTTGTGTTCACTGTTGCTGGCTCACCAAGCTCATGCTTCATGTTGGTGTTCATGTTTTACTCATCCAGCCTTTCGGAGTTAGTTTTACACTGAATATTAATGGTAACGAGCAGCTTCTTTCTGACAATCTAATGATGGTAAATGGTAAATGGACTGTACTTATATAGCGCCTTTCTAGACCACTCAAAGTGCTTTACACTACATATCTCATTCACCCCATTCACACACATTCATACACTGATGGCATTGGCTGCCATGCAAGGTGCCAACTGCTCATCAGTTTGAGGAGATAACCATTCATACGCATTCACACACTGATGGCGCAGCCTTCGGGAGAAATTTGGGGTTCAGTATTTGCCCAAAGACAATTCAACATGCAGACTGGAGGAGCCGGGGATCGAACCACCGATCATCTGATTAGTGGACGACCCGTTCTGCCTCTGAGATGATGTGTGAGGTGTCCGGTCATTACAAATATTGAAAACAGGGTTTACCACTTTTTATATATTGGAGAGGACATGACCCCCTGTGCCTTGTTGTAATTACACGCTTGAATAGAGCTTAAAGAAGAGTGAACACTGGACTTAACATTAGTCGGGTGACCAGAGACATGACACCATATGAATGCTAATGTTACTGGATGTGTAAATGAGCAACTGTTTGCTAACACTCATTGTCAGTGTTGCGTTTACAGTTACACACTGCCCCCAAAATGAGCATGAATCAAATGATTCAATGCAGCTTTAAATAGTTCACGTCACTGAAAACCAAAAGGCTGCCCACTTTATGACATTTGTGTTACTCAAGACTTTTCTGTCGCTCACTCAAATGATACATTTAAAAGTCTTGGTTGATGAAGAAGCTAATAATTATGTTTGATATGGAAGCAAAAACAAACTGAGGTTAAAGAACCTCCACATGATTCTGACTGAGAGTGTTTTATATGCATGAGACAGTGAGGCCAGGCATGGATAGATTTCAATCAAAAAAATTATAAACTTGGTTGAACTGATGTCACAGTATAAAAATACTTATTAAGTTCTGTTTTTAAAATCCTTCAAGTAAAAGTTGCAGAATTATTAGCAGTTAAATTCATTTTAAGTATGAATGATAAAAGTATTACGTTTGTTAATATATAAATGAACTTCTCTGAGTTTATTCTTGGTGGAACTACTAACAGAGCTTCAGCTAGACACCTTGAAAGTGAAAAGTGACACGTAGCTAAAGCTGTACTATAAGCTCCTCACCTTGAGTCCCAGGTTGAGCTCTCGGAGGGAGCGTCTGATCTCCTGCGTGAGGAGGTTCATGCGCTCGCACTCTTGCAGCGCCACCACCTGGTAGGGAGTCCTCTCCTCCGCCTTCCCCAGCAGCTCGGCCATGTTGAACTCCTCCGGGAGCTTCTCCATGATCTCCTCCAGCAAAGCGCGCACCTGGTAATGTTTGAAGGAATGAACAAACCTATGCATGAGTTCATTGGCAGTAAAAGCAACATTGTTTGATTCATCTTACTGTTACAAGACACTCAGAACAAGAAACACGCTCATTGAAGTAAGACTCACAAGAGATTGAGGTTATCTGTGTCAGATGATTTCAGTGCTGCCAACGCTGACAGCCTGAGAAACTGTTTTAGTTTGAAATAGACTGTTCCATAAATATTCATGAAGATATATTTTGCAAGGCAGCACTTTGTTTTCAATAACAGTCTAATCCCTCCAGAAAATCAATGCTCACATCATATTTTTGTGGGTAAGTGATGAAAGCTAACGTCTGTGTCAACATTTTCCCAAGGCAACCAACATTAGTGATCAATCAACGGATTATGTGCCGAACAAAGGATATGAGGTCATCATATCTATGGATTTTTCAGTTCAAATATCTGATCCGGGTTTGGCAGCCACTGAGCATGCTGAATACAAAGTGAGCCTGGTTGGTAAGCTTAGCATGGCTGTCTGTCATCTGTTAAGACAGGAGTATCTAGGCTACGGAGCCAGAAAGGTCACACATCACAATGCATTGTGGAAACAGAAGCGCGCGCACACACACACACACACACACACACACACACACACACACACACACACACACAGTCATGCAGAAAACACACAACATGCAGCGGCTAAACTGGTTGATACCGAGTGGCAACCTCCCAGACTGTGGAGTGAAGCCTATACGAAAACACCAAAAACTGCAGTTCCTCAAATGGCCACTCGTATCCATAAGTCCCCATGTTCAAATGTCCAACTTCACAGCAGCAGAAATAAACATGTTTACAGCCTGGTACAAAACCAGACCAGTTTCGGTCTCTTTTATAGAACTCACCTGTTCAAATGATATAAAAGCTTAAAGTTATGCAGAATAACCACTGCTGCTGCTTTGATTGACAGGTAGGTGCTGTTACAGGCGGCGTGTTTGAGCACCCAGGCTTCATTCAGCCCACCTCAGCCCCACCAATGATCTACATCTTTGCTGATCTTAAAATTAGCCAGGAGGCAGGACGAGGCAGGACTGCCAACATGGCGGCAGCTATCACAGATTTTGAGCCTCAAATTGGTTCTTCAGAAACCTACAGGCGACGTCACGCAAGCACTGTCCATTCTTTATACTGTCAGTTAAACTCATTACACTATACTCTATGCACACTACATTATACACTATATCCGTAATATAAGTTGACATCTGATCTAAGTTACAATAGAAACTTGCTTCCAGACTAGCTTGGTCCAGTCACTTATTGTGAAAGGACTGCCTTGATTAAGTCTAACAAAGTGAACCAGGACTAAACTGTTTCATAAGTCTGACTTAGAGCTAATGACACCATTGAGCCTATAACTATATATCACTGAATTAAACATGGACCAAAATAGAAAACCTTTGGCAACATGTGGTGAATTCAGACTTCGTCTCAACTCAACTGAACTTCTCTGTTAGCTTCAGAAGAGTAATCTGGAAGGTATTTGTATCATTAGTGCAGAAAATGAATAATGTTTGACATTAACATTGTCTAAAACTCCTCTGCTTGGTTTGTATAAGTAATATAACAGCCTCCATATGGTGGAAACAGTGTTTGAATAGCTAGCTGTCTGCTTGTCTGTTATTTACTGTAATAAACAGATTCCAGAGTGTCTGTTTCTCTAATTTATATCTAAAGAGAACAAATGGTGTTAATGTTTACTATGACACTACAGCACTTAGCTCAAATTACTGGCTTTATCTAAAAGATGTAATGCATGTTTGCTTTAGACTGAAAGAGTTCGGATGAGAGAGGTCGGATTTGAAGCACAAAACAAGTGCAGGCCTGGTCAAGATGTGATCAATTAAACATGCGCAGAAAACTGAGTGGTGTTCACAGTGCAGCAGCACAGCGGAGCTGTCAGGGAGTGTTTCAGTCTGTCATATTGATTGAGGTGAAGCCGAACGTGAAAGCCAGCTTGATCAGTACCAGGGTACACGGATACAAGCTCATGGTGACGGGTCAGCCTTATTTAAACCATCTTTATGAAACAGATTTTCAATGAAAATAGGCCTGGTATATCTTTGCTTTACCTCGACAGTGAGATTCTCAATGTGAGAAACAGCAGACAAACATTTTTTTTCCATCCAGATGATTCAATACATGCTGTGAGCCTTCTGGATGTGTCAAACACTTCAGAGCATTTATCTTTCAGAGAAACAGATCAGAGGAATGTAACTCTGCACTGGTGATTTACATGGTCTCTCCACTGACCAGAAAGCAATCATTAGTGTTTTCATTCCTTTATTAACATCCACGCTGATGCTGACTCCTCAACATTACTGTCTTCTCTTTTTAGCCTACAACAGGCTAAATCTAGAGTGAAGATACTGGTATCATATGAGACTAGAAGACCTGAGGCACTGCTACGTGTATTGTCATGCTCGCTTGTCGGGATGGGAGCAGAAAAACACCAAAGTTAGGCTAAATTATGGAAAAACTGGCATGGCCGTTTTCAAAGTGGTCCCATGACCTCCCACCTCAAAATTTCTGAGAATGGGTTTCACGGGAGTGTCCTCTTTACAGATGCTAATCCCATGCAGCTTTGGGCAAAATCCATGCAGTTTAAATGTCATTTTCGCCTAGTGTATTTGAATATTTCTGCATACTGGCATCCCTAAACAGCGTGAGAATTGCATAAATTGGGTTTGACGGGAAAAGCTGAGACTCAGCGAGCACAATTTCATTCATGTGTGATGATGTCAGTCCCCGTAGAAGCCATTTCACTGACGTGAGAACAGTTTTGAAACCTCACAACCAGAGGATGGATAGCTTTTCTACGTATTTCAATTTCCAAGTAGTGCTTGTTGCAGTCGAGTCGTCAGTAATGCAGTTTTTACAGAAATATGGTCCAGAGTGTGTATAAAGTTCAAAACACAGAAACGATTGTGCTTTGAGGATATTTGTGGTTCCATTCATGGTTGAGACACAGTGGGTGGTAATAGTCTGCACCTGTGGGCTCTGTGGATCCACTCTGAATGAGGTCACAGTAATTAGTGTTTGCATTCATCCGTCAACTGACCTGGCACCCTTAAGTAGGGATTGTATCCCTTCACAGATGAAGGCCGGATGTCTGAAAGCATTTTGTGTCATCCCAGACAGACATTTTTGAACTTACTGAATGACAGTTTGAGCGACTAATTTTCTCTCTGAATGAAAGGTTTTTGATGCCAAATCACAGCATGAACTTTTCTGTGGTGGTCCTCAAAGTCTTAGTGTCTGAATGTGGTATTCTGGAGGGTGTTTTGACAATTTCTATGAATTTTCCAGCGGTCAAAAAGGTTACATTTTGTATCAAATCTGTGTAACCAACCCAAAACCTGCTGCAACAACTTGAGACAAAATAGAGAATGGAGATGTCCATCATGTACCTCAATAATAATGTTCTAAGTCCTCAGATGATATCATATCTGTGTGGCATACTACTGAGCCGCCATATCAACATAAATGTCTCCTGCTCCCTCTACAAAAGACCAAATGTGCTTTTATAGGAGGGACGGAGAGGAAGAGGTTAAAAGATATTTTAGAAGTTAAATCAGAAACATAACTCATATTATTCTGCTTGTTTCAAGCAACAATAAGCATAAACAAGTTTTTAACAAAGCTAACACTCAGACAACCAAGACCCTCATTTATGATATTAAAAAAGTGACACGTAGCCGGTTGAGAGAGTGCGCAAGGCTGCACTCTGACAGAATAGTTGTTTGAGCTTTTACACCCAAATAAGCTTTATTTCAGAGCACTGCTGGACCAGAAAATGCACCAGAAAATGCCATCCCTGTAAAAAAACAAAAATACCCTGGGTGCTGTCACAGGCCCCAAACAGTTGGTCTGCAATTTATTTTCAATTCAGTGTGCAGCGGCTACAGAAAATGTCACCTGTTGTCATCATACATTTTCATACATTTAAGATTTGGCGCTCTGGCCCAGAGTTAAGTGAGACGGACGACTTTGTGAGCGGCCTAGGTTTACAGCTCAGGATATCGCCTCATGTACGAGGGCTTGACTTTTCAAGTCAAAATATCACATCAGAAACATAACAGTTCAAATGCCACCTTTAACCTCACCGACCTGCCACTGGATCTGACATCATGAATTCATGTTGGGCAGCCAAACACTGTTCAAACCTGCAGAAGCTGATTTTAAATTCTAAAGGAGATCCCAAAGTTTCCGAAGGTGCCAAATATGTCAAACTGAATTCTAGGGAAATGTCTGTAAAATGATGCACAGAACGTCTAGAATGTGTCCAGCTGAGGGAATGGTGCAACCATACAAAAACATGGAGCCTTAGGTATGAATATCACACTCATACATCACACACAGCATTATTTGTTGCTTATTTAAAAAGGTCACATTTGGTTAATGAAACAAAATGAATCATTATGCTGTACGCCTCTGACCTCAGTGTTTGTAAAATCCATACCCAGATCAAATAACGGCAATGAGAAGCTGCAACAGGCAAATATTTCAATGATACTGTTAGACCGTGTAAAATTAAGTTGAAAATTCAAACCCTAAATCTGCTGAGGGATGAAATAGAACATTTCACTGTCAAACTCTCAGTTCAATATTGTTGCTTTGGGGTCCCTGTGAGACCACTTTGTAGTCCAAAGGGAAATAAGGGTCAAACTACCAAAACAAATCCAATGAATAATGATTGAGCACCTCCTGACCACTCAATGTTTTATGAAGATTCCCTACAAGGTTTTGAATAAGTAATGTCTAAAGTGACCACGCAGACATTTGTCTTTGTCAGTGTAGAAACAGTGTTCAGATCCTGGAACAAACAACTGAGGTTTGGAATCTGAGAATAAGAATTTCTACGAGAGCCTGCGAAGCATTTGGCCGAGAGTATTTCCTTATAAGAGTCCATCATTCTGACAGGAGATTCATTTTGAACTCTCATGATAACTGATTAATTGTTGCAGTCCTTTTTCAAGCAAAAACTGCAAACATTAACTGGTGCAGCGTCTCAAATGTGAAGATTTGCTGCTTCTCATGGTCATATGTGATTTTAATGTTCTATATTAAATGATATAGTATATAGTAGTATAGTATATATGCTTCAAACTCTGTTACAAGTTATTTTCTTTTTTTTTAATAATAAAGACAGCTCCATAAAGAAGTTTGCTGACCTGAACCTGCAATGAACTGGAACACTGCAAGCTTACTTCACCTTACCTTGTTTTGGTTAGCCACATACCTTTGCAGATGTGGTGTACAATATATACTGCCTATCAAGCAATGAACCGAAATGCCAATATCAACCAACCCACCCATCAGTCTATCTCTTGTATCGACAGATTCTTTTTACCTTTTCTTCACGCGTTGTGCCGATGCCCTCACCGGCTCCTCCGTCCCTGGGTTGCATCTCCAGCACCGTGCGGAAAAGCTTCTCGGAGGTTTGTGTGAGGAAGCCGATCTCAGCGTTGGGATGAAGGCCGTACAGGTAGGGTGACTCGGCAGGTAGAGTGTCATCAATGTACTGGAGCAGAAGAAATTCACGTCAGAACTGTGCAGAACCGTGTCATCAGAAACCCTAACCAAGATTTATGGATTGTTGTTGAGATGAATTCAGGAGTTTAAGAAAGTTTTCAAGAATTTCTATATTTATCTTCCTGTCTGTCTGAAACAGTGCTTTTTACCTGAGCAGGACTAGGGTTGCAAAGGGGTGGAAAGTTTCTGGAAAATCGGAAAATCGGAAACTCCATGGGAATTATGGGAATTCATGGTAATTAACTGGAAATTGGGGGTAATTTAAACAAACATATCAATGTATCATATCCAAACATGAATCTATAAATTTTGCTTTGTCATAAGCAGACATGCAAAATAATACAATTTAAAAAACAAGAGATTGTTTTTGTAAGTAGAACTTTATCAAGTTTGAATTATTTTATTGAACAATATTATGTAGTCCATGAGCTCAAATGTGTGTCTTC
Organism: Larimichthys crocea; assembly: GCF_000972845.2. Taxonomy (NCBI): domain Eukaryota; kingdom Metazoa; phylum Chordata; class Actinopteri; family Sciaenidae; genus Larimichthys; species Larimichthys crocea. The sequence continues at coordinate 2,834,546 of NC_040026.1, forward strand.
AATAGTCTCTGTGTGCTCTGGGCTCTAAAGTGTGGTCCAGGTCCAGAAATCACCTGTGCAGGTAGGGGGCGTGGCCTCAATAGCCCTGCAGTAAGCAGTGTGCTATGTGGATGTGATTGAGGAACAGCAGATATTCAAGTGGACCAGCATGACATCTGGTTGATTTAGTCAGGACTACGCTAAAATATATTTGAACAACTATATATAAGTTCCCTGTTAAAGGGCCAACCTTCAATTTTGTAAATTCACAGTTTGTTCCCATATATTCCCATTAATTCCCATGGAAAGTGTCCAACTTTGAAAATTCCCAGAATTTTGCAACCCTAAACATGACAATATTCACACTAACCATAACTTACCCCTAGATTATTTTATAGTAATAGCATAAAGATTCGGAAGTGAAGATTTTCTCTCTCTCTCAGGTATTTGTTCTGAAGTACTGCTGACAAAGAACAAGAACGGAACCATCTAAGTGAGGAGATATTTCTGGGTGAGATTCAAACACTCAGGATCAATTGACAGACTGTTAATGACCATAACAAGGGGAAGGAAATGTGGCATTTTCCATCTGCTGGTCCATAATGAATATCAATGTGCTTTTAAGTTAGTGCAGATGAAAGTGGAAGCTTTTTTTGCGGGGCACTTACATTAAATAAAAAAAAGCTCTTCTAATCATAATGTCCTGATGAAAGTTTTGATGGAAAATATATTGGCCTTTAATACAGAAACACTTTGTAGTCAGCTTGTTTGATCTCTTCTGTACTCGCTGGATAACTTCTGCTGATTGCATACACCTGTATATTGTTGAAAGAGGAGTAAAACTGCTGAGTCACCCTTCTTCACTCCAGCCCTCTCCTCTCCTAAATATACTGTTTGCTCCAGATGGTTGTGAGGGAAGAGATGGCCTTAACAGACCCCCGGGGACATGCAGGCCTTTACAGCCCCTGTTCTCCGGCCAAATCTCAACCACTGAGCCCTCAGTTTGGCTGTGTGGTGACAGCCAAATGTAAAACGCTCTGGCCCTTCCCGCTGGATTCACAGTGACAGCCAGGATGTGCCCGCCAAACAGCACCCAGACTGAGAGAGAAATAAAATACAAGTCCTACTCCCTCTGCCTCCGAGGGGACGTCATGGGGGGAATCTGGACAGTCTGCAAGAACACATTTTCTGAACCACCGTTATTCATATCAATGTTGGCAGTTGTCAGTTTTTCTTAAGGGACACCAGTGAAGTCGGTCCCTGCTGTCATAAAATGAAGCCTCAAAAAAAATAAATAAATAACCACTTCAAATTCAGAGCTGAAATGTGCACAATATGCTCGGCTTTGCTTATTTTTTTTTATTTCTGAGGATGATACATAATATGTGAGCTTTCGGTGCACTGCAGCAGTTGACACAACAACCTACATCATTTGTGATTTCACCCTGTCAATCAACTTTTGTGTTAAATGATAGATAACAAGGTGAAGCACACTGAGGCGAGGCAGTAACTCGATGCTGCCTGGAGCTGTCAGGACTTGTGTATGAAGTGCTGTAAAGAAAAGTCAGCCTTATTAATGCCGATCACAGGGGATGGAGCTGATGCATGATGTTTTTTTTACTCAGCATTATTAATGTTTTACTACCAGGGCAGCATGGTGGCTCAAGCTTGTTGGATCTCAGTCCAGGCACACCAGAAGGTTGTAAAGCCAAATTCATCTGTGCATCTTCATGAAATAAGTGGTGCTGGACGGTTGGTGAATGAAACCAGACTGCCAGATCAAATCTGTTTTTTGTGGCATATCCAGATATTTGTATTTATTGAGAGTCAACCAAAACACATGAAATGTGATTGTTTGCAAATCGTGTCAAGCTGTGTCAGCTCGTGTTGGATTTCACTGGATCACTGACAACAATGTCCAAAAAATGCACTTTGTGGGAGGCTTCTGTACAGATGAAACTGCTCCACCCATGCAGATATATATACATATATATACACACAAATTCAATCATTGCTAATCATTTATGAACAACTGCCTTAAAGCAACATTGTGTAAAAAGCAGTTTTTAAATCATGTTGGTGCAACAATGACGTGTAGTCAGGTGAACTGTGTCTCTGTCATTCTCACTATGTAATGTGTGCTCCATAGATCACCCAAGTATGTAAGGCTGTCCTGGACTGACCCTTGGACTCCATAGAGGAAGAGGCAGAGAGGATGATGATGATGGATGTCAGCTTTGCTAACATCCATCATGAACAACTCCTCTCACCCCCTGCATTAGACTGTTAGGGACACCATGTAAGAAGGAGCGCTTCTGCAGGTCCTTCATTCCATCAGACTTTTTAACACCAGGATGACTTCACGACTTTCTTCTATAGATTTCTTATTTATGAGTCATTCATTATCAACCTTGTGTATACGAGATGTTGTGACCTTAACTTAACTTAACTTAACTTAACTTAACTTAACTTAACTTAACTTTTTCTCTCATGTCCTCCACTTCAACAACTGTGATTTACAGTTTCCTGCTGGACAGTAAAGTAAACGGCTGCCTACTCTTAGCTGCTGTTAGCTAATGTAAGCTCAGTTTGCTAGCCGGGCTGCATAGACTGTGAGCTCAGAGCACAGAGGGAACTCAATGGGAGTTGGAAGCACTTTAATTTAACTTATGACTGATAAGCTGTTTCTGCTCAACAGATGCCTCAGTGCTCCCATGGCTCTATAATCAGCATCACTGTTCACATTACACTTTGTCATTTAGCACATTGCAAATATAAAAATTGATTAGTGCAGCTTTAAATGTGCTGAATTCTGACTGTTTACATAAATGCTGATGAGCTCTGCAGTGGACTGATGTGGTCTGTTTATCCTAAGGCGTGCAGAGATAGGCTCACCCACCTCCGGTTTAGTCAACGGAAAGACAGAAGTACATCGCTGCTGGCATGGAGTCGATTCTTTACACCATTCTGTTGTGGATGTATGATGATATTTTGTGTGACTCATCTAGTTCCTCTTATTTTGACTTACCCTGTTAGATGACTTCGTAATCTCAGTTTGCTAACATTCAATATTTGCCAGTTAGACTTACTGGCAAACCCTCTCCACCCACAGAGCTAGCCCCACCTCTGAGAAATATTTATATAACTCAAACTACAATCTGTTATGTCCCAGGGACCCATATGGGAAGAGTTTTATTGTTATTGATTTAGCATTGAATTGCAGAACTCCACACTGTACGCGGGGAATAGTGATGGTGAAAAAACTTTTAATTATAGTGATTCAATTTAAGCAATATTAAAGCAGCATTTGCTGGATGCCACACTGAAGTCCCCTGGTGACCCAATCAAACCTCAAAAGTGCCACTGGGGCAATCATAATATTTTAGTGTGTTGTACTGTAAATATGGCTTACAGTGCCTGAATTCACCTTTTGCTTTTTTCTTTCCTGTTGCTGGAATGAGTTTATATTTCACGCAGTCTGAGGCCTGATCTGAGTCACTGTTATATCCGCCTCACCTCGTGGTAGCTGTTGTAGTCCATGTTTCCAGGTAAGGGGAAACCAGGCGCTAGATACAGCTCTCCCTCCATCATCTCTGGCTTGATGTACTCCTCCAGGTAGGTCCGGCACAGACGGCGGTCCCAGTCGTCCGTGATGTGACCCCCGTACATGATCTCACCGAACAGGTAGCGCAGGTCATCGAACGGCACCTGGGATTCAGAGACAGAGGGGATGTTGCTTTGCTAGGAGGCGGCCTGTGTGTGTTTAGCTGAGGTCACGTGTTTAGATTTCCAATTAAGATTACACACGGCGGTCTTTGTAATCCTTTGCAAAGGGATAAAACAGAAACACGTCTACCTTAGGATTGGCTTCCAGGTAGTTGTAGAGGACGTTGATAGAAATGGTGAGGTCTCCGGTATTAAAGGGGTATGATCTGTTCCAGCCCTGAGGACCAAACTTCCTCCTCTCTGCCACCACAGCGTGGAAGTAGCACAGGGCAAACAGGATGCTCTTGAACTCGTTCTCCCGCGCGCACATTTCCAGCGTGTCCTGGAAAAGAAAGATGACAAAGAGTGACACATTCAAAAGACACCCTCATCTCCTGAACTGTACAGCTGCATTACCGCAGCCACGTCAGCGTGTTACGTGTAAAAAGTTGTGGCAGTCAGCCCCTGTGATCTGTTTTATTTTGTCAAGCCCCGGCACTGCGGCGCACTAACAGACAGGCAATGAGATGACTAGATAGCAATAAACCGACGATGAGATTCCCTTTTAATTGTCACAACTTGTCAGGCGCTTTCAGCCTCCAACTGTCTCCTGGGCTCATTATTCCAGACAGGCAAATAAAAAACTGGACGTAAATGGCATTGTAATCTCTAGGGGGGAGAGACAGTTAAATAAGCATGCCAATAACCCCTATGGAAACAGAAAGGCTAAATTCTCTTTATTCCAGCATGTGTGGTGAGTGCGGCGGTGAAGGCCCATTCACTTCCCCTCTGGTGCAATGCCCCAGGGAGCTGATTCCTACGATGCACACACACACGAGTACAGTGCAGGCTGACTACTACGCGCACACGCACACGCACACACACACACACACACACACACACACACACACACACACCCTCCCTCTGAGGTTTAGTTAATATTCTGTGCGGTACTCCTCTGCTCAACACAGCTGAAAGAGATGCATAGCCTCCCTATTCATGACCTGTGGACCGGAGAGACACGACATGCAGTCACATCGCAGAGAGAGAGAGAGACGCATAAACATGCATGTGCATGTACATGACAGACACACCTCCATATCTGTGAGCAGACAGAGCTTTAAGATAAACACCAGGCTACGTGTGAGTCTGAATAACCGGAACATTTGAAAGATAAACTGAATCGTGAAGTGTGTGAAGTCCATCACAGCTCATCTGACAACAGCACTACACAAACCTCACACGTTTTGTCATGCAGTTACTTTCAGCACACACAGACTAGCTGCTGCAGACGGAGGCATGCGATGGAGTCGTACGCATCTGCCTGCGAAAAGGTCAGGAGGGAAGACACTGTCATTTCTCGGGCTTAGCGCTGGCTTTAGTCGCGCAGGTGGGCTATTACAGAGAGTTAGCCTAACATCGATTATCTTTCACAGAGAACACATGACTGGAATACCCCCCCACCACCCTCACCTCAGAGGACCTCCCCGTGGCTCTACGTAAGGCGGGGCTCCCAGGCATGTCGCACTTATCAGGCAAGATACACATCGGCAAAGTAAGGATCGTGGAAATGGAGTGGGAGGACGCCGAGCACTCAGGTGATGGTGCGGGTGGTGTGGAGGAAGAGATGCATTGGCAGCGACGCACTGAGGTAATGGTATGGCTTAGATAGAGAGGAGAACTGATAAGCTGGAGAAAAGCTGGGAGAGGCCACTGCAGTGCGCTGATCCATTCTGACTATAGGCACCGGAGAACAGACAAGGATCACGATATCGTCCGGACACTCGCCGATAACAAACACACACAGTAAGCAAGCTGACTTTGTTGTGATCGCCATGCTCACATAAAACCACCGCCTCCCTGCAGAACGCAACCGCAGATGTTTTAATGTTAGCGCGTGCTGCGCTCACATCTGTCCTCCGTGGGCCAGAGGAAACTCCAGTGTGAGTGAAAGGTGACTCCCGCCATCTGCTAGCTGCTACAGTTCTGCAAATTGGCAACTTGATGAGAAATCTGGAGTTGGAAAATTGGCATGTGTTGCCTCAACTGCCACTCACAACAAAAACATGTACATGAGTCTGTCAAAGGAAGGTAGCATGTATCGACATCAGTCGCTCTCACATGTTAAACATCCCATGAAATGTTCACTGGAAAACAGTGGCTACAGTCACGGGTCAAACAAAAATGACTACGGCACATTTATTCTGGCCATTGGTTTCCAATTAAACGATTTCAACAGGAAATACTCATGTTAAGAAAGAAATGTTACTATTTGATGGAACCTTTAAAATCAAAGAACCTCTTTAGAGTGTCTAAGTGTTATGGGGCTCTATTTACAGAATATAGCAGAAATGTAATATAATATTCATAGCTAAGTTTTCATTTGTGTGTAATCACCTGATAATAAGATCTGATATTGTTTTGTTAGCTTGGAAACAGCCTTTTATTACTACAGATGTGCGTCATCTCCCACTGTGTCTGCCATGTTCAACCTTGATGTTTCTACAGTAGCCATGAATGGACAAAGTAAACAGTCCCTCCAGTTTTTTGCAATTTTGCGATCGCGTGGATTACCGCGTAATCAGCAATATGCCACATATTTTCGCATATTTCCTACTATGTTGCACAATTATTGCAAAATAACCAAACATGCCGCTCCCTACGACACATATGTTTTCCACCATAGATCAAATAAACGGCTCTGCCATAGATGTGTCTTCCACACCACCTGTTTGACACACACACACGCAGCCATTTTTACACACCGCCGTGGGAAGTTAGTGATGGCGACTAAGTCCCACTGGCCGCCATGTATATCGGCAAATGACCGAGCAAAATGCGTAAATGCGTTTTTACACTCCAGTACTAATGTTAGGAAACAGTGTTTCTCAGTTTGTCTGCCTTGTTTTTGTCTTATTAAGCCTGTTTAGACTTTTAGATGCGGTTTAAAAGTAAAGAAAACAACAAAAAAGGGACGCAAAATCCTTCACATTTTGTCGTCGCAAAATCAGTCATTTTGATCGCAAAAATCACAAAAAAAAAAAAAGGTGAAATCCTGTTGGGACTGACTAAAGACTGCACATTTTGTAGCTTCATGCTGGGAAGGAGAGGTTGAGGAGACAAGGTTGCAATTAACGACTACACTGCTAGACGCCATAAAATCCTACACACTGGACCTTTAAATACATTTTTTATGTAAATCAAATAATGATTTCAAGTGATGCATGGCGTTTTAGGCCTCGTGTTAAGGTTGACGTGGTTTTAAAGTTAGTAATTGATTTTTTTGGCCACAGGGGCAGCAAAAAAGGCTGTAAACACAACACTAATATATTATCGCCTCACATAGTTGTTGTGAGGAACAAACTGTTGCCTAGTTACAGATCCACCAGCATTAATTTGGATTTGTGAAACCAACACAATCAGCTGAGGATGCGAAAACACTCTGTAGAGCCGAGAGGAACAGCAGAGTTGGGTGATAATTGTCTCACACACATTACACACAGTGATTTGATCAAAGATATATTGATTAGTGCAGCTTTAATTGAGGTAACACTTGATTGGATAGTCAGTATTTGAAACATCTTGACTTATTAGTTAAGATTCAACACAAATCAAACTGTTTTCTGATATGACACCACTGTACAAGATTTGCCACTGGAGAGTTCATTATTATTACATAACCTCCACCTGTGGGTGGTTGTATTACCTGGGTGAAGTTGTCCAGGGCCTTGTGCAGGTTGGCGAGCATGCCGGTAGGCGCTTCGTTGGTGATCTTGATGGAGTTCTCCAGGATGCCCTGCGGGATGATGTGTCCCTCGGGGGTGGAGGAGGGCTCAGCGCTGACAAACACCCTGAAGTTCTCGTGGCTTCCCTGTGCATGCTGCTCCAGAAGTTTCTCTAAAGTCCCCAGCCAGCGAGCCACCAAGTGGATATTCTACAGGGGGAGGGACAGGGAAAAAAGGATCAGCATGTGCAGGGTTAAGAAGAATTGCAGTGTTAATGGTTGGGATCAAGTTGTTGCTTAAAATGAATTCTCTCGTGCTGGCCAATCTAGACCGAAATAATGTTTTCTGTAGGATATCTGTGAGGATAACAGATAATAGCTTAAGAAGGTACTTGATGCTGAAATCGGCTGTAAAAATGTTTGTAATGACAACTAGCAAAAAGGAGCAATTAAAATGCTGCATATTCTCCTCTCCTCACTGTGACTTTGATGTGGCACCAAATTAAATGGTACATAGCACTTGAAAGCCATTTGCAGGTTGCTGACATTAAGCGACCGCTCTTCGGTGTAACTTCAGACCCACTTTTCTGCATATTCATCTCTTGGTGCGGTGGCCCAGCCGTGGAGCTGACTTGTACTATCACACAAGCATGGATGAGCTCAATTTTCCATCTCAACTGTCCTGACACTTACAGGATATCCTGTGAATGATAAGGAGTCAGCCAAGCCCCCCCCCCCCCCCACTACATCTCACACCATGCAGCACTGCCCATTCCCTAAATCTAATTACAGCACTAATAACTCCAGTCATTAATTCATAAGCCTCTTTACTTTCTCATTTCCCTTTGCTCTCCATATTTAATCTTCCTTATGATGGCTGAAGTTAGCCCTCTTTCCGAGCGACGGGACGGGGGCAGTGGAACGTCAGGGTTTTTTTGGAGAGTCGCTGGAAAACAAAAGTTTTACATCGTGCGAGAGCTCGAAGCTCGAAGCTGAGAGTGGGATAAGTTAGTTTGCCTCTTGATGCCTTAGAGAATAATGAATGGTATACAAATTAAAAGTCTAAATTCAAGCGCTTTTTCATCAAGCCCGAGTACAACCCCTTCCTCTTGGCATGTAAATAGTTTGGCAATAAAGGGAGCCAACAGACGAAGTGAAAGACTGCCTCAGAACTTGTCACTGTAATGAAACCATTCATCCTCTGGCTGCGGGGGGCGACGGGGGGGAGGGAGAGGAAGGAAGGGAGAGACAGAGAGACAGACCAGCAGGCCGACAGACAAACAAACAAGACGGAGGAGCAGCCACTATTTTATGGCTTTTTAATTAACTTTCAGGTGCAACATTTTTTGTTCCCTCAACGTCGTCTTGATAAGGGCCTTCCAGCCCCCGCGATGACTGCGCCGATACTACATCAAAGAGTCACCTATTTACATAATAATATAAAAGTTGAATCTAAAACCCATTAGAAGACACCACTAGCAAGGTCTGTGATGCATTGCTATCAAACATAACCTGAGGGAAAGCACAATGGCACATCGAGCTGCCTGTCACACACACACACACACACACACACACAGCGTGCACGCTCGTACACAAGCATATGTAAAGCGACGCAGGTGCACGCGTTCCTTCTCTTTCGCACGAGCAGAGACACATTCGTCAAGGAGCGGTGGCGAGGACAGCTGCACAGCTGGGCTCCGGCGCTGAGGAGGCGGCCCTGCAGTGGAGAAGCAGTCAGACTCCAGACTGACGTAGGAACGCGGCTAACGGGACTGAGGGACAAACAGGACTGCCGACACACTGCAGGCGCTGACAGCATGACAGACTGCTGAGTCTAAATTTAAAAACGTCGCGGAGAAACTCTCAAATATGCAGGACACAGTTTGGCTGTTCTGGGCTTTCAGGGTGTTTATATTTAATGGTCGCCTAGCTCTGTGTAATTCATATAAATGATATTTCACACACACTGTCATTATGTAAAAGGACAAATCTCAGAACAAACAATCAATGCAGGAATAAGATACTGGAGTAGTAAAAGTGCTCTGTGTGTCCTTTTCACTTCCTGCATAAAAACTGTGAGATGACTGACACTTGGAGCTCCTCCAACAGTACAGCAGATGGACAAACACATTAGAATGAACATTGTTTACATTTCTGTTAATCTCTATAATCAGATATGTGCCTATGAATGTAGATGAATAAAACAAAATGTAACACACTGATAAAAAACTAAATGAAAGCCTGCTCTAACATGATTGGTCAAGATGACTCATTCTGCATTCATATGAAGACATCTGTTTGTTACAAAATTAGCAGTGGTGGACAAGGAAGGCTGCTGCTGCACCTCTCTCTACCACCCTGACCTCCTCCTTATGTAATATTTGTTTATATAGTTTTATATATTTGTTTGTCTGTTTTGGGGGGTTGGGTTTGTTCTCCCTACTTGTTGCTGCTCTGATTCTTTGGGAAGTCAAAGAGCAAAACCTTTCCCAACCAATCTGAAGACATACTCTTTGATATAAATTGCTAGTTCCTAGACATAAATGACTTTGACTAAATATATTTAATCAAATACACGACTATAAATATATTTATATACTCTGTTGCTGAATTATTAACTGCACAAATCAGACAAAAAGAAAACATGTATTACTCAAATCACCTGCAGAGTCTAAAGTTCACCTCAAACAGTGTCTCTGTGCTCCGGTCCTATTTGTACATAATTAAATTAGGTGAGATGTGTACATTTGACACCAAATTGGCCCCTTTCTATGCAAATGAGCCTCATTGTAAAAAAAGTCCAATTCACAAACACCAGCTCTAATAGCCACCTGCAGTTAACACAGACACAGTCGTTCACACTGCAGAACATCATGTGCACGCAGAATGCACAGAACACCTGATATTCACCACAAGGGAATGAACCTGTAAAACAACATAAAACATACTGTTGTTAGGAGAGGAGACGATGGTTTCACTCGCTCTGTACCAGCCCAGCAGAGAGCAGAGTAGAAGAGAAAAGAGCTTTCCATGCACCAAGAGGCATGAGGGAGACAGTTAAAGCACCCCAAATAACAATCAGCCTGACACAACAGTCAATACAGAGTGAGTCATAAAATAACCAGATGAAGGAGCAGGGAGAGTTAATAGATCATTACAACAGTTCTAATTATAATTGGAGGAAGTTCAAATCAAACATCTTCATCTCTGACTGATAAGTATTGTTCTTCTGTATTTCTAACATGATATGCTACATGAATACACATTAAGGACAAATATTACTGGACCACTACAGAAAGCATTTCATCAACATTACACACTGCTGCTGACCACACATGTTCCAGCCACATACTTCCACACCGTCTGATTCTCAGATGCAAAACTTCATGGCTATGTTTGCACTACAGTGTCATGAAATCATGGTGCTATCAGCAGCTGCAGTCCATTCTGTGTGTTTCTGTTGATGAACATTGCAGTCACATTATCACTAAAAGAAAACTGTAAGGTACTGTACATTCAGAATAATATTTGCAACTCTATTATAGAGTACACAATGCAAAATAAAAAGGTTAAAAAGGCTCATCTCTTCAACAGATGAATGAATTTTGTCCAGTCTTCAATGTAAGATTTCAGAAAAGAGAACGAACGAATCTTTTATGTTTCTAAAGAGAACAGAAGCTATCTGGCTCGTCCTTACAAAGTAAAGTAAAGCGAGACAAGAGAGGACATCGAGGGAGCATTTTTCCTCAAATTGTCTCTCCAGCTTTTCTCTCGTTTCTGCACTTCTTTCTGCCGCCGCCTGCAAATAGGGGTGGCTTTAGGAGTAAATGTGTGAGGAGGATGGAGAATTTAGGCCACTCCACTCGATTCCCGCTGCCCAGCCAATGTGGGATATTCAACTCCAATCTGCCCGATTGATTGCCTCTCCGCCACCTCCCTACACCTCCTCTCTCCCAATGGGCTGCTTTCAAAGTTTCTGCATCCCTGTCTCACAGGCCCGTTTGAGCGGGAGCTGCTGTTCTGCAGTATAATTACCCGTCACTGAAGGGGAACCTGCCATTGACCTGGCCCTCTTGCTGATGGAGCCGGGCCTGGCTGCGGGCGAGTAAAGGTGGACTGTGAGACAGGAAGGAGGTTTGAGCGGGGGGGTGTTGGATAGGTAGGTGGATAGCTTAGATGAGAGGGTGAGGAGGGGAGCGAGTGATAGCAAGGTTTGTCGGTAAGGCGGGAGGACGTGAGGATTGATAAGAGGGTAAGATGAGGTGTGAGAAAATGATATAACCAAAGTATGAACGTTAGGTGATGGAACGAGAGTGTGGGAGGAGGAACAGCGAAGGGAAGATGGAGCATTACATGAGGAGAAGATAATGTTGGCAAAAACAGAAGAGAGACGAGGATATGATACCTCCCCTCCCCTCCCCTCCCCTCCGTTTGCCTCAGTGCCACAGGGGTGGCTCTCAGCAGGCTTACAAACAGGCAGCCGATGATAAAGCGAGTGGGAGGTTTGTTGCCAGGGGGACGAGGCCTTTTTAAGCCTATCGATCGGGATTCTTATGCAAAGGTAATTAAACAACTGCTTGTCTTTGCTATCCGGGGTCTGGAGCAGAGAGTGATGGCGTCCCAATCTTTTTTTTTTTTTATTTCTACCAGCTGTGTGAACTAAAAGAAAAGGGTGTCCTGCAGTCTGTGGTTCATATCTGTCGATACTCCCCATTAGAATTCAACCAAGGTTTCCACTTAAAATGCAAACGCAAGCCTTGCCCTCCAGATAAGAGGGGAACAGACACCGCGCCTGTAGATATTGTTACTGTATAATGCCGCTGCCCTTTCAGTTAGGAAATTTCCGCTGGAAAATTAAATTCACTTTTCCCATGCAGACAAAACCTGGGAGAAAAGCAAACATTCAGTTGAGTGTGCGATGAAAAACAATATGATAATATGCCTCGTTCACAACGCACACATAAAAGAAATGCCACATAAACCCACTCCTGAGTGAAAAAACCTTGAAACAAAATGAACCCTGTATTCATTTTGCAAAATGTGTTTCAGATAGACACGTTTGTTTCCGTGAGTGTCTCTAAGTCATTTTTTATTGCAACTGTATTTTTTATGATTTGACATCTTTTGTGTGAGGTGATGAGGTTCAGCATGGAGGACACACACACATTCACTGAGAGCCAGAATGTTTTAACAATCATATTGAAGTGTCATTTTATACATTTCATATTAGTGTTCAAATATCCCCCAACTATAATTGGATCTGCCCGATATGATCGTCGGAATGTTCTCATGAAAACAAATGAGGTGCTGTGCGAGCTCTCTGTGAATTTATGTGGCGAGCGTAAAATGCACAGCAGTATTTATTGTACATTATATTTATTACTACGGTGAGATGTGTGTGTTGGTACAATATGTGTGTATACTGTACCTGTAATATAACCCAGTGGCCATTCTTAGCTGCCAAGTCGAGGGCTTGCTCAGCTATAACCTCCTGACCCTGACCCAGAGAAACGTTGTGGAAGTTCTTGTTGTCAAACGTGTAGCCCAGCTTCTTCCCTGAAAGAAAACCCACAAGAACATTTCAAACAAAAATACACTCATATAACAGAAATTTGGTATTTTTAAAGACATTTTATCCTCCTAAGAGTTCAACTAAATGATCAATGTTTATTTTTTGTCCATGGGTTCAGTTTAGTTCAGGTAACACTGACACAGTGCCGTGCTAGTGCCCATTATTATTAGAAATCCCCAAAGCCTAAGAAATGTCCCATTGGACCAAAGGCCATTACGCTCAATGCTCTAAAGACTCTCATATCACCAATGTATGCAAGGTCACTGAACTGACCTAACTAATGTATTTATTATGTTTTCCTAAAGCTAACCATTTCACAACGTTAAGCAGGTGTTTGTTATTGTTACCAGAAGACAAAGGTCATACTTTGTCTTTCCCTACACATCCAAAAGCACTCAGATATTAAGGACAGGCCTTTGCTGCAGTCAGCTTTGGTTCAATTAGACATTTTTCTGACTATAATAATGGCCAGTCCACCTCTGAGAATCTGCTGAGCTTAGCAAGTCACAGTTTGTGTTTTGGAAGTGTCCCTGTTCAGGTTTGCACCTTGATAAATGAACCTGGACACCGGCTGCTCTGCACCCCCTCTTCTCCACCCACATACCCACACCCGGAGCAGACCTCCACTCTACAGAGTGCACTTCTCTAGTTCTGTCTGTTTCAATAAAACTCCAACCTGAAACCAGGGAGACAGCAAGGTTTTGTCTCAGAGATATTAGTCCCCTGCAGAGCAAACAAAATCACATCATCTATCTAATGAAAATCTAATTGAAGCCTAATACCAATGAGAAAGCCAATAGTCACAGTTCTAATGGGAAAGCACCTCTTTGTGGCTCAGTGTAATGTGGCTGCTGCTACTCATCACCACCACCACGCTATCTCGACAGCGATTGGTTACTTTGAGCTTTGATGTGATAGGCTATGCTCAAAGTGAGGGTGTTGATAATCAATAATCACACCCCTTACAGGCAGTTCCAGTAAGAGTGCTCCCCCTTTTATCATATTAGGAAAGGATGGTGGATTTTTCATGGGGCCAAAGGTCTGTCCATGGCAGCTCTACGGCTGATTTAACCACCTGCTGGTGCCTGGGCTCCAAGTTTTTGTAAAAAATCTCTTGATACAATCTCTGAAATCTGAATATTTCATACAGCTGACTTCAAATACAGTCTGAATGACTTAGCAGATTCAAAAGTGTCAGCCTGTGATGGCGCCTCGTTCCAGGTCAGTACAAAAGCTTCGACTTTTGGCATATTTGTGGTTAAAAATCAAAACAGCACGTCCTGCTGCCATCCGCATTATTCAGACAGGAATGTAAAGTAACTCTAAAACCAATGACATTTACTTTCCGCTGCCCCTAATATACCAGTGGTGTCGTCTCATATATTCGTGACCTTTAGTATAATCCCTTCAATCTACCCAGAGCCTGTTGTGCATTGGCAGTGATGGCTGATATCACAGCAGAGACACATAGCAGATGTGTTGGAATGACTGCTGTTCTGACTGATAATCCCATGCAGCAGGAATCAAAGTGGAAATCTTGCATGTAGGTATGCCTGCACTTGACTTCAATAGGCTGTTCTGTGAAAATCCTGTATGTTCCCACGGCAAAGAAATGAAAGATAAACTGGTATTATGTATGCGCTGATAAAAGTCCAGGACCAACTCAGAGGCTGAATTTTATGGCGTATTAAAGATAAAACAAGCGAGTGTATTACCATGTTTCTCCACATCCTTCAAAGGGTCAACTCCAGGAGAGAGGATGAAGAACATGGGTGTAGCTGGACCCGACTCTTCAAAGGAAACGGCGAAGTCCAGTGATCTGCCAATCACATACTTGCTCCCCAGTTTCTCCTCTACGAAATCTCTGCGGGGAGAACATGACTCAGTTCTCCTCAACACTTTTTTTTTTATTATCTTTGACCGACAAGCTGAATAACTTGAAGAGTGGGAATCTTGTGCAGCACAGAGAATTATACAGACAGCTGCTTATAGATAAAAACTCCAGCCACGACTGTGTTGTCAGTAACTAGTGTCACTTTCACTCTTAAATAGATAGACATTACATGTTTTTATAAGGAAATACATGCTGGGAGAATATGTGAAGATACAAATGCCACATAAATTATATTCTGATGGATGACTCAGAAGTACAGCAACTCAATAGCTTCATCATGTGTGACGCATACCACAAATCTACATGTAAATTACATAGTGGTCTACCTCTTAGCTCCCAGCTTACTTACTTACGGCATATCACATCTCTCTGGGAGCAAGAGATTCTTGTCATTAAGCCATTTCCACCTGCTATTGACACGTGATTGGAATTTAAATACATTACCTGGATAACATCTCCACTGTGAATGGATCTCAATATGAAAATGACACATTCAGAATTGGTGGATAACAAATAGTGCGTGTCAGGTCAAGGGAAGTGAAAGAGAACGCTCTCAGGGGAGTGGTGCAAAGAGGAGGGTCACAGATGGAGACCGACAGCCTGAGGCATCTTTTTGGCAGCCTTTTTATCTTGGTGAACATTTCATTGCAACTTTGCAACCCCAGTCAGTTTACTTATAAGCTCAGCTTACAAGACCAGTCAAAAGTGTGGACACCTTCTCATTCAAAGGTTCTTCTTTATATTTATTGCTGTCTACACTGTAGATTCATATTGAAGACATCAAAACTATGATATATATATTATGCATCTACCTATAACTTTCTGAAACTGACAATCTGATATTCACACCCATGCAGGGATTGGCTGGGCATGCTGAGGTGACTTTTCTTGCTCACAGCTCAGTATACGATGAATGCTTTTAGGAGAGACTGTCATTCCTATGTTGAAATGATTACCCCCCTCTATGACAGCCAGCTTTCCACTGTCACTTTTCTTTCCAACGTTGTTGGACAACACATTGTATAAACTAGTTCTTTTAGAGGATAACCCACTCGAAAATCCAATAATTACTGTTTCACTCTCCCCTGACTCTTGAGAGAAAATATCGGGTTCTTAACTGCTAAATGACACTCACACAGTTAAGTCATGTACTTTGTCTGCTGTTTGGTGCTGAGCAGGTAGTTTATGGCGGGTTTATCTGAGCTTTTTAGTTGAACAACTGTCTGTTATGGCTGGGTACAGGGCTGATGTGAGCCATGGGAGTGAACCAAAACAGCAAAGTTAGGTTCTGCAGAGGGAAACTGTAAAGTGCAGCTTTAATATTTTGTTCTTACAGTTAAAATCAGTGTAAATATATGAGTCGCTCCAGGCGTTGCTTTATTCTTTATGCTTCTTTGTGTTTTAATATCCAGGTAGAGATTGCATGTTAACACCAGATGGCTGGATGACATTCCTAGACAGAGGTTGAGCGTTTTTTTTACAGCCTTGTTGAATAATGAGGCTCATTGATTGTACCCGCAGAGTGGTGTAATCTTCTCAGCAACAGACAAACATAGCAGCAGCGAGCACAGGTGCCCTGTCAACTCAAACTAGAAGCCAAAGGTTAAGATGTTTAACCTTTATCCTTTCACCGAACAGCACAGGGCAGTAAGATCCTTCACAGATCACAGAGCAAAGGGCAAGTGATGATGCTGCTTCTCACCTGACGGCGTACGTCATGCGGTCGGGCCTCAGGGCTCTCATCATGCACAGTCTCTGCAGCGAGGTTTTGTTCTTCCATTCCTGTGGGAATTTCTCTTTTTCTGGACACTCGCACTCCACAAACTTCTTCCAGCGTTTGGCCGAGCCCTCGATGTCTCGGTCCAGGTTCCTAAACTCTTCCATGGAGCACAGGGACTGGTGGATGAGGGAAAGAAAATGATCCATACAAGAAACTGTATTTTTTTTAAAAAAGTGCTGCTACTGTGTGATCAGTGATGCACACTAAAGTTTTTTGACCGCCTCAGAAACATTTCACAATACACAGCAAAGGGACTAACTTTGTTTGCAAAAGTTGGCAGAAAAAAAGAGACAAAAAAAGAGTGCTTATCGTTCCTCACGCCTGTATAAATAATATTTATTCAAACAGAAATGCTGAGTAAACACGATCCCTTTCATAACGGGACGGGGGGTTGAGGAGGACTGAATATGCATCCTTCGCAGAACCGGTGGGAGCTTCATGTGATGCCCCAGCTGACAGGCACCTAATCTCATCTCTGGAGAACAGCAGTGTCACGCAGTGCAGCCTCAAGCAGGTACACTCCATGACGAGGATACACACACACATGCAGTGTGTACGCTGTCTCCCGTACTGTATAAACTGTGACAGGGGGGTTCTGAAACTTTCCAATAGCAAAAAATATCCATGTGAATCCATAAAACCTGCTTTTCTACAAGCAGCAGTGGGCTCGAGAGTGGCTCAGCACACACTTCAACTCGGTTTGTTTAATTACCACAGGCGGCTGGCCTCAGTGAGGAGAGAATACACTGGCTCTCATGGGATGCCTGCTCCACTAATATCATCAAGAGGGCCAAACAATCAGAGGATCTTATCCTCCTTTAAAGCTTTCCAACAGATTATGTTTCCAACGGCGATAAGGAAATCGAGTGACAGGATTTGATTAGCGGGGCCTTAAACAGCCACAGTAGGTTGAGTCCAGTTGGGGAAAGGCCGTCTTCCAACCCTCAGAAGGGTTTAGGTTAAGTTAATATTCTAGGCGGTACAGATTGAAAAATTCATGAGAAGGAGAGGCTAAAAAACAGGCTGCCGTTAGGGTTTAGTTTTCTGCTAAATTGATCTGACAAGAGAGGGAACCTCTGCTGCTCCACTAGGACTGCGTTGCCAGGCGTCTGTTCTTTAAGAGGAACTGTGGTATGCAGAGTTTTGTTCTGGTGCCCTTTCAATGTTATAGCGTACCAGGCTTCACAGAGCCAACCCAGATGCTGTCAGAGTGGAGGTTTGGGGTGGAACAGAGAAGACAGAGTTGTGCTGCCAACTCTTTTAAGTATGTTTAATACAAAAGTTGTTGCTGGGAAACTGGGCTGCACAAATTGAATCATAGGAAGCAACTCCACACAAGTGCTCAAATAAGTCTCTCATACATGACAGACTGGAGGGTTAGTTTACTAGTGGAGACTTCAGATCTTTCAGGAGTGTCCAGGATGGGACTTAAAAGAGCTGACGTAGCATTTAACACTCTTCCTGGCCCCGGGCGATCCATAAGTATCCATAAGTATATGCTAAAAGTTGACTCTGGGCCCTTGTTCACACAGGGCTATGTGAGTCACACTGCACTTCTACCAGCCTCAGGTTTGAATGTCCTTTGGAACACTGATGTTTACATGTTTAAGTTCTGTTTGCTTTAGCTCTGTTTCACACTGTTATACACTGTTTATACTGCCACATATTAGCCCTGTGGGGCTCCGGAGCAGGGGCAGCAACCCCTGTGCTATGTGCAATATGAAAAGCCTTTATTTATACATGCATTAAAGCAACAACAAAAACTTTTAACTGAAAGTTTTTTTTGGCATAAGTCAGCTTGAACAAATGTCAGAAATCTAGCTTAGCAACAGAGAACTTCATTCTGTGTTTATATTTACAGTTGCACCAGCAATTCAGTCAGTCAACTCATACAGAGTGGAAAATGTACTGCATTAATATTCTGTATTGTGTCTCTGACCTTGTCACCCCCTAAAAGGTAGCACAAGCTCAGCGCAGCAGAGTTGGGAGTGTCGATGCTGGTCTACAGGTGGATGCTGGGAGGAACTCTTTACAGTGTACATGCTATTAAAACAGGATCTGTATCTAAATAAGTCAGAATAAAAATAATAAATAAATGATCAGATCCTGCCATAGTGATATACTTTTCTGAGAAAGGTTTAATTTTTTTAGAAGATGAAATTCAACGTAGAATCTACGACATATGCTTTCAACTTTCTTCATATAAAAACATTAATACTAATTCGACCGTGTGTTACAGTACTGTTGTGTAGACTACTTACTACTTTGACTAGATAAATTATATGCCAGCAGATCTACACAGATCAGTGCAATGCACAACGTCATGCACATGTCCAGATAATATTTTAATACCAGGAGTAAATGGGGTCTAAATGGTAGCTTGAATTAGCTGGCAGAGAAGTTTCAGAGCTAAATGAATTCATCTGTGCAGCTTTCTTGCAGAAATAAACTTTTTTGCCATTGAATTATTGCAAACATTGACAGTGCCAACTTTCCAGGGGATGGAGAGCTGGAGAGTAAAAAAAAAACATCTTAGCTCTGTCCTAAGATCCAATTTTCGCTAACTCTCTAAACCTGCTGGTTCCCCCTTTGCATTTCACAACAAGAATTCAGCTCTTCTCTATTGTCATGATATTCTAGTGGTGGCAAGAATACAGCCATCTCTGCATCTCTTTCTACCTTAATCCCACCCCAGGAGTGGTTGGATAGGAAATCCACCGGTGATGTTACACCTGGTTGGACAGGGTATCTCAGAAGGAAGTCCAGCTCGGCAGGGTTTATTTCTTTATTCATCAGCAGGATCTGGGGACACAACAAACAGGAAGCACTTCGAAATGTTGTATTTTCAGCACAAACCACATTTCCTTTCCACTTGATTAGATCCAAACAGGGTCGCTGGTCTCAGGAGCAACTGATTCAGTGGCAAGCTTGTTCTCAAAATAAACCATGCAGAAGATGAAGCCGGCTTCCTTTCCTACCTGGAAGGCGAGCTGAGCAATGTACGTGAGCTTGTCACACTCAAACAGGCCTCTGGTGGTGTACTGGAAAACCGAGGAGGTGATGCTGTCAATTAGGTTGGACACCCGCTGCTTCAGAGCCTCGTCCGGCTCGGCCTTCAGAACCGCTTTCTGGAAGACCACACTGAACGCCTGAGGACGCACGAACACGAGCAGGAACAACACTGAATATCTCTGACCTCAACATCATGTTCTCAGTACAAAGAAACAATACTGCGGAGTCATTTAGAGGGAACAAAATATAAACCAATAAATCAAATATCAATCAGTAGCTGTGCTGTGTTCATTTGTTTCGTATTGATTATAAATCAGATATCATCAAGTGAGTTATTCACTTCTGGCTTGATGGATATGATGTGGTTTGTTCTAAAGATGAACTAATCAATCCCACATACAAACATTCACCAGAGGACCACATGTGAATAAATCCGCCGCTGAAAATAGTCCACAACTAATGCAAAACACAACATTTCTAACCGCGTGCTTACCACGTTTAAAAAACAATCACAACTATATTTATGCGATACGTTTTTAGAACAGTTTTCTATTATTTTTTCTTGGCCACTTGGGGGCAGCACAACAAGAGCTGCGAACACATCTGACATATTATCACTGTACCAGTTTATATGGTGGAACATCCAGCAGACATGGAGCAATATTGTTTATATTTGCCACGCAACAAATGTGAGGCTGATATTCATTTTCCATACAGCTTTGATTTGGTCTCCACAAGGTCAGAAAAATATAAAATAAAGATGCTAAAATGCTCTGTAGAGATGAGGAGAATGGAAAATTCAAGATTGTAAGTCGCTGTTGGTGTTCTCATTATGAGTGAGTTTTTTCACATTGCACTGACACAATGACACAATTTGAACCTTGAACCTGTTAACGTAAAGAGATTAATTCATGCTGCTTTAAACATTTACATTGGTATCAAATTTACAGTAAGATCATGAAACCGCGCTGGGATCCATTACGCCAGGCTTCAGGCTACACGTTTGTCTCGATGGTTTGGGCTAATCAGCAAAAGCTGTGTGTGATGATGGTGTGTGACATGTGACTGCTTCCTCGAAAACAGAGGCTGCTAAAGCTTTTAGTGTGGATGCTGCTAACATCAGTTATATCAGAACTGAAGAGTATTTGTTAACTGAAAGACGAGCAAAGAACCACACTGAAGGTTTTTCTTGATGGAAAATATGATTTCAAGATTGTTACGTGACTCTGTGCAACAATACATCTGGGGTAGTGAGGTCAAGAACCAACTCACAATGAGCTCAGAGGCACAGACAGTGTAAGGAATTCAGAGAAAGACCATTGTTGGTTTTGACTGATTCATGGAATTTCTTGACAATTCAGTTGCAGTTATCCTTGGTACAGTATGCCACAGACACCGGCAACTGCCGTGGCACACACACACACACACACACACACACACACACACACACACACACACGTAGGTGCTGATTGGCTGAAGAGGCGTCCTGTGTATCTGCACTCGATCTGCCTCAACTACCTGGATGTTTGTCACAGAAAATTAAAATTTTGAGAACTAAATTTAAATTGTGAGAATTGAATGTATAACTAAACTAATAAATTCAATTTCAAATTACAATTCAGATTCAGTTTTTCAATGCAGTGATTCAAATTGAACAATTTAAATTCAAATTATGTGATTCAAATTCAGTTTTTTGATGCAATTATTCAAGTTAAGCAATTCAAATTTTAAAAAAAATGATTCAAATTCAGTTTTTTTCATTCAGCAAAAAAATTAGAACACATTCAGATATATACATGAACATGTTCTTTCAAGGGGTTGTTAACGAGGAATTCGTAGCTCAGTTGCAATTAAAATGATTTTAAAAGATTCAGTGTGGGCCATTCTGAGCTTGTAATTATTACAGCACGATTTCTTGAACATACCAAGCAGAGTACGTGTGATATAACATATATATGATATGATTACTAACCAAAGGTGCAAGTTCTAGTCTAAGTGTAATTTTGAAAAGGTTCTACTGGACTGACTGTAACACAGCTAGGTAAACAGAACACATCATTATCTTCTCCTCTGTGTGCTCGGGTGTTATTTCGGTCAGTTTAGCAGCGTCACGCTTTGCTCTAACTTTGTGTGAAGAACACATATTATAACGTATTTCATTTTATTCACAAGGTCAAAGGTATATATGCTCTGAATGTGTTTTCATTTGATTATGTTGGGAAATAACTTGGGCCAAGGCAGCTACCTGCAGAGTCGGGAGTGATTGCAAACCATATCTCAGGCTGCCTCCTCTCAGCGCTTGCTGGCTGACAATATGAAAGACATTACGCTCTACATAACCACATTAGGGAGCCACAAACACAATAAAAGCAGGGCAAAGAGCATAAAACATGGTGAGCAAATGGAAGAAGGAGGGGCGCGACAGAGGAATGAGTGTAAAGAGGGGTCTCACTGAGGGCCCGTGAGATAGAGAGGAAACATGGCGTGTCAATAGAGAGCCTACCTTGAGAGAGAACTGGTACATGGGGTGGATTTTATTGAGGTCGTTCATTATGAAGTACAATAAGGAAGCCCTCGCTGCCGCTGGTCGGTAGTGCTCCCGTGCCTCATTGATTTTAGCCTCTGTCACCTTGGCTTCTTTTACCTACAGTAAAGAAGCAAACAGAAACACAATCACACTCACAGACATGAGCGTACACGGGCACAGATATGCACACACACACACACACACACACACACACACACACACACACTCAGGATCCATCAATCAGCTAATGATGAAACTGTGCACCATCCAATAAAACACCCTCCAGTGAAGAGCAGAGCTATTCCAATTTCACGGTTCCAGCCAAAATGTTCTCACACTGCGTGGAACACGACAATTATGTGACTTTTTTTTAAACAGCAAAAGCCTGCGCAGTTATGCTTAAGAATGAACATCTGCAAAGGCAGCTCAGCCACTCGCTGACAGAAGGCTCGCTCACATCATCATACAGCTCGTTCTCTCTAGTATCAGAAACATCAGGAACTCTTTTCTGAACGGACGTGATCTGATCTGCTGACCAAAACAATCTACATCATGTGTATCTGTTAATGACTTTGTAATTACTTTAGATTTATGGATGACCAATGAAATACTTAGCGTGTATCTGCAAGTAGAGAAGACGTATGGAGGATAAGGAGTCATGTTTTTCAAATTGAGAAATAATTTATACTGTAAAAATGATTTTTATTACCGGTTATATATTAAATAATGACGGGACCGATAAGCTTAGCCTGTATGTCATTTTATGACAGCTGTGTATAAAAAGTCAAACTGTATGAGACATTTTCAGGATCGATAATCAAATAAACTTGAATATAAAATGTGATGTATTCACTCTCACGCAGCTGAAAATGGGTCTAAAATTATAATAGCTACAGAAATATTCAAAATAATAACAACAACACCCAAAATACCATTATATATTATATATATATTACACTTCAAGTCATCAGGAGGTTTCATTGTGCAGGAATTGTTATTTTTGGTGACTGAAGAAGAAAAGAAACCAAAACTGGATCTGGCTAATATGTTAGCCCTGTTAGCTTTAATTATCTTTATCTAGAATTCTCTAACTTTGATTACACTTTGGATTTATCAACATAGAAATATTTAGATTTTTACTTACAGTTCATATTTAGATTTATTTTCATCTATTTTAACACTGAGATGTATATATTTTGTTTTCTGTTTAGCATTTGTTTTGTTGATGGCCACTACTGTGTAGTTACAGTATACTGTTATTACTGTGTAATAAATCATGCTACACTGCATATCCAAGATTTACTTAGTAAATCAGCAATATAAGCACATACCCAGAAAATAAACTGTGATTTCTGTATAAAAGGTGTGAAAAGAGGACTGGGTTTGTTTTCACAGTTTGCTCCCCATAAATGTAACACTGATACTCTGTAATCTAAAGGTAATTACAGCATAATTCATTTCTAAATGCCTCGTAAACCCAGGGTTGTTAGCCCCTCATGCCCTAAACTATTCTTACATATTCTACTTATGTGTTTTCCCCAGTATAGGTACCCAGGAAGAATTTTATTGATACTCTTTATTTACTAGTCAATTTGCAGGCTGGAAGCAGAGATGATAACTAAAATAAAAGCAGCTGTAAAGATAAAAACGAACAGGACCTTTATTTCGATCTCGGCGGCCGTGCGTTTGGTCGTCTCCAGGTTTTCCACCAGCTCTGTGTCACCCAGGAAGTTTCCTGAAGCCGTGGACAAACGGGACAGCAGGTTGTCCTCCAGTGTCTTCAGAGTGATCTTGAAGCCATTTTGCTGCTTGGTCAGGTCGGACTAACAAACACAGAAACACACAGAAACTTTCATTTGACAGCTTGAACGTAACCTGTTGATGTTATATTAACAATGAGGGTATCTCAGATGCACCACACATGCTCGCCGCGAGGATCTTTACCGGCTTTATCATCATAATTGGAGGCGGTGGGAGCTGTTCAAGGTGTGGGTCAATACGAGGACATGAATACTGAAGGGCACCTCAAAGGCGGAACTAATCAATATGATCTGCATCGGCTATCCGGACCCATGAAGGGAGCGCTCTGGGCTGGATTAGCCCGGCTTCCACGTGGTTGCCTACATCAAACCTCTGCCGGGCGACCTAAAGCCTTGATGGGCTGAGGCCGTCGATTCAAGCAAGAGGGGAAGGAGCTTTGATGGTGGACTACACACACACACACACACACGCTCTCACATCTTCTATGGATGTTACGGGACATTATGTATTCAATTATGAAGCAATACAGCCATCACACAGAATATGCACGCACATGCACAGCTCAGCGATAATGGCTTTTACTCACACCTCACCATATGGATTAGTGCACCCCGTCCTCTAATAAAGCTTCAACTTTTTTTCCCCGTCTTTGTTCTTGCAGAAAAAAACAAAAACGTGAGAGAAACTTTCACAAAGCCTGGCGTTCGGGCAGTGCTGAGGGAACAGTGTGGTCGGGTTACGGTGACTTCTCTTTATTGCTTCATCCTTCTACAGTCTGTCGTAGCTTCTTGTTTCTGCTTGATAACCAGTTTGCTTTATTGAAATTTCCTTTCACAGACGCCTCTGTGACCTTTGAATTGTTGTAATTATTGGAGGCTGGGCCTGTTGTGAGAATCGCCCACTGCAGTGTTGTCGGTGACTGATAATAGTTGAGGGTTTTTGAGTGGCGTGATCCCTGACAGACTGCGCTAATAAGTTTCTGGCAGTGTTGTATCTGCCCCCAGTTGCAATCACCGGGGGAGCCTGGAGGCTGCTCGCGGGGGGGTGGTGGTGTTGGAGCTGTTCCTCCTCCCTGTGGCATAATGTTCCCATGACAAAAGACATACTTAGCTCAGATCACACCAGGGGAGCAGATAGTTTAAGAGATCACACTGCTTAATTGCTCTCTTTATGACAGTATTTCCTATTGCAGTGATGAGAGGTATTTTACACCATTGTTAAAACTAATTGAGCCTCTGCCTTGTTAAATCTTACATGCTCTGAGTTTGAAGTTATGACTCTGTAGTTGAAAAGTTATCCTGTCAAAACTGCACTGGAAGAAGAAAAAAAACCAAACTCCCATATGTGACATTTTTTAGGAAACTTGACATGTGTACGCTCCGAGTGGAGAGAGAGAAAAAGTAGAAAATGCGTTTGAGTGGTGGACATTTAAGCCTGCGTGAGTCAACTGTGACCTTCTTCGTGCCCAGACTTGGTCGGGCCCTCGAAAGGGGGAAAGCCATCCACGCTAAAACATTCCCAACTGGATCCAGTAATGAGTCAGTTCTTTAACGATTAACTCTCCTCTGGCACAATGTTCTCGTAATTACCCCTGCTTGGGAAAAAACAAACAATTAACCAGTCAGCAGAACACCCTAATTGGGATTAAAATGAGATATTACATCTATCATTTTTTTTAGGCAAATGATTACTGAGTGCCACGGAGCAGCCCTGTTAAGGTAATTTGGGAAGTGGAGCGGATTTTAAGTCTCATTAACGCTCGAAGGTCTGGGTAAGAATTGTGCCGGAGAAACACACACACACACACACACACACACACACACACACACACACACACACACACACACAAAGATGTACACATGCTCATACGTGCAGAGGGAGGGTCGATAGAGGTAGCTATTGTGCTGAAAGGTTGTAGACTGATCCCCCCGTGCTCCCTCCAAAAAGGCAACTTGACATTTTAAGCTCCTTAGCCCGTCTTCCCTTAGACGAGAGCTCTTTCACGCGCTCGTCATCGCACGGCTCAGTGGCACCGCTAACCTCATTAAAGGTATAATGGCAGCGAGTCATTGGGAGAATATAAACAGGTAGAGCCAATTTGAACTTCGCTATCAGTCTGATGATTGTTATCAGTCCGGGGTTGTTTACTGACAACAAAAAAGGCATTCAGCACTTCATTCCACGGGCCGTGCTGTGATAGGAAAGTGCTGGGAGTGTACACAGCGACCCCCCCCCTCCACCACCCACCACCCACCTTCAACTTTCAGTGTTAATTAAAATGATAAGTGAGTTCCAGATCTTGCTTTTTTTTTTTTTTGTGCCTCACCCTCCGATCTCAGAGAAATGCTAATTGAACAAGCTTCATTAAGTCACATTTCACTTCTCCTCCGTTGGATTTCGCTGAGGGGACACAAGGCTTAAAATAACTGCTATTTTGACGTTTTTTTCGCCTCCGCCTCTCTCTGTTTATTAAAAATGCTGATTTTCCACGGATGAAAGCCTACAGGTCTGAATAAAGCGCTGCCTACAGAGGCCCAAGGACACCTCCAGAAAACCATTAAAATGCAAATGGGTTGTGTTCTGGTAAATCTGCTCGACCCGTTAAACGGAGTTCCCGCGTTATCTTCGGGTTCTGATGTCTTGGAGAAGCTGCCGTCAGCCAGACAAGTTCTGAACCCAGAGAGAGGGATTCGTGATTCTTTCTCCTCTCTGCGTGGACTAACAAGAGCCACATTTAACGAACAGTGGAAGTGTGTCAATGTGTTGTCTAATTGCTGTGGTACAGTAGCGCCACTGGCCAATCCATTTGGAGCAGCTGACATGAAAAGAGCAGATTGTCGATGAGACGAGCGTGAGGCTTCATTAGGCGCTCCGGCTTTGATCAAGAGAATTTTCATTTAATTACGAACATTTACATTCACACCGTGCACCATACTGTCTATGTATAACTATCTGCTGCTCATTACTCCTCCAAAGTTGGCCGTACAGCTGCCAGGAACCTGCTCTATTTGTACACAGTGTGCCGGACCGGCCATTAACTCTCACCAGCGATGACAGCTTAAAGCTGCCGCTGATGACGCCGACGCTTATCAGCCAAATGGAACAACAGCGCTCCCCTCCTCACAGTCAAGGGTCCAAGGTCCGCACAGCAAAGGCAGTCATTTACATCATAAAGGAGAACACACCTTAACGCGTCTCCTATCTGCCTCGTCGTTTGATTTTGGAGAGGTGGATGTGGATGTGTGAACATAAACGAGTCTGCCAAAGTGATAAGGAAAAGATGAAACTCCCTTGGGGATAGCATCCAGACACAATTACACAAATCCTGGAGCTTGGTGATAAATGGAAGAGTGTCACAGGAACGGTACCCAGGGTGACTGTGACACAATGGTAAATTGTCAGTGCTTCAAAAGTTAATTAGATTTTTTGATTTAGGATTATTGGATTATTGCTTTTATGAGTGATTCTTTACACACACAGGATCTGTGACATTCAAATAGAAATACTTTATCTATTGCTAATTGTCTATCATCATCTAGGATGTCGATACTGCAAGCCAACCTGTTTATGACACCTTCTGGATGTTTTATTTCAAACTATTTGTTGGGTGGGTATTAAATCATAAGCCAAGACAGTTAGTAGCTCTTAATTTAAATGAGATTCAAGTAAATCGGTAAAAGAAGGTGTAACGAGGTGATTACAGTGTCAGCTGAAGCTCAAGCAGTGGAATAAATGCAAAAAAAAAAAAGGATGGAAATGTGACATTTCAGTTTGTTTCATGTGTTAATGTGAGGAAGGCCAGATCAGATCTGAGTGGAGCGATCATGGATGTATTTTAGAGAGCTGATCCCAAACTTAGTATTTCTCCCGTTAAGCACATGAACTCTTCCAAAAGTTTGGATCATTTCCATCAAACCACTCCAATGCAGTACTTTAAATTGCTTATCAGAATAAGTTGATGTAAACATGTTTACTGAAAACGGATAAGGCCGCTCTCCACTACCTGCTCAGCGGCGAACAGAAGACAAAGTTAACGACTAACTGGCGAGCCATGAAGAGATTATTCATTTGCTTCAAATGGAGCTGAACGGCAGTCTGCTGGAGCTCCTCTATAAATACAGATGGTTGACAAATTAAAGGGAAATCATGAATAAATGAGTGGCAAACAAATGCAGATGCTCCCCCCATACATCGCTCAAAACCTCACTGAATGGTTTGATGAATATGAAAATGATGGGAATCATACGACGGCCTTCACAGCCATCATGTCTCAACCCAGCTGAACATCAACAGTATATACCAACATGTTAGACATTTGGAACACGGACATGCTGCCCTTTCATGCCTGTTTGGTGAACTTATGAACAAAGACTCTCAAAGACTACTCTCTTTTAGCTCTGTTTATGTTCTCCACCAACTCCTAAACAAATATATCTGTCTCTTTAACTGCTTAATGCTACATTATGTTCACCAGCTAGTTGCTAACTGTGTCTGTCTGTCTGTCTGAACTGACACTATGAGATGGTTGCAGACAGACAGACGCTGTGCTGAAACTCAGTATAAAGCTCTGTGAAACTGAGAGGAGAGCTGCACATTCAGATGATGGTTCATCACAGCAGTGACTCCTTCCACATGTCACTGTTTTCATATTATCATTTGATATGTTGTTAGTATAAAATGAATATTATAGCTGCTTTTAAGTGCAGCTGTAAGCTCAAAACATAACACATACTACTGCATGTCAAGTTCCTGAGAGATCTGTCATTTTTATGGATTTTAAGTTATAACAATTTGTGATTGAAAATAGGCTAAAGCCAGATTTATGATACTGACGGATGATTTTATATGGCTTATACAGAGTGCAGATAAACATGCAATATCACTTATTTATATATTGAAATGAAGTCATGTTTTATATAGTTCTGAGGTCAAAGGAGTCCTGTGGACTTCTTCTTTTACATACAGTATTTGAATGAACATATGTATACAAACAAACGCTTCCTTCTATAGAAATCATTTGCAGTTTTGAAAGTTTTTTGACTCCATGTTTTATAACTAGTGGTCTTCTTCTCCTGTCTCTGTTGCTGCGTATTTGTTACCTGTAGCTCACTTAAAAAGCGTGAAATCATTAGCAGGAATATGTATTGTGTCATCTCTGCATGTACTGTACGACATAAACAAACTGGAGACACAGTATATACAGAAGCAGCTCTATAGTGTGACTACAGGTCTGAAACTCCACAGGGAATTCCCACAAAATATCATCGGAATGTGGAAAATATGAAGTAAAGCTAAATTATTCCAAGTAATTGATGTCCATATTTCTTTTAAAGGAGTAGGGTGCCCTATCTGGAGTCAGAGTTTAGTTTGTCCTTCCTGGGCTACTGTAGAAACATGGTGGACTTTATATAAGAGACTCAATCTAAACTCACAAAAAAAATATTTTCTGTTGATAAAAACACAGTAAGATCATTTTCTGCTATATTCTGTAAATAAAGCCCCCTGAATGTGACACACCGGCCCTTTAAAAACATGATTCACTGCACCTTTAAAATAGCAAACCTAATTTACTGATTACTCCACGTGAACACTCGGGCACCAAGTGCTTATAGTGACAAACTCAGACACACACACTCAGCTGTGCAGCGTCCCAATCTCCCTCAAGTGAGGAACCCAGAGCCCCGTAATTATCACACATCCACTTAGTTTGCTGTTAATCAAAGGCGCCAGCTGATTGTTTTGGAATCAAAGAGCCTGGACCTGCAGCCTCCTGTGATGTTTAAAGACAGATGATGTTTTCTTGCCAATGTGCAGCTTTAAAGGCGGATAATGACGAGAGAGAGTGCAACGTGGTCCTCTGGAGGTCCCTGACTCCTCTGACTGTTTCTTTTAATTATTCCTACACAAAAGAGATATTAGAAGAGGAACTCAAAAGAGTCCACCGTGGACTGGTTGTTCTCTGATAGCACCTGAAGAGTGTGACAGATCTCTCTTTCATGTCTGCTCGGGTTTGTTCTTACATTCCTGCGACATACCAGATGAGACGATCTGTCTCTAACTGCTCCTTGTTGTTAAAAAGCTGCGTGGGGTTGTGTTTCTTCTCTGCCTTCCTCACCTTCAGCTTTTCCAGGTCAGGTCTCTCCATGCTGACCACGGCAGCCAGCAGCTGGTCCTCCAGACCGTCTCTGGTCACTGTGAAATTTATCAAGGTGCACTGGGCCTGCAGCTCCGGCTGGTAATGAGGGCTGGCCAGCTTGGTGTGCAGGATGAGGCGGAAGCTGGGGTTGTACTCACACTCCTTGTCTCCGATCTTTATGTACCTGTTTGGGTAAAAGAGCACCGGAAATCTTCTGATCACTGACAGTCGCTACATGAAAGTGAAGATTTTGAAATGAAAGCAGACAGATCCATCATTAACGGCAACACTGGTCTTTTCCATAACTGTCAGCATGTCTAATACTTTAGTGTCACTTGAAGTTTAAAGCTGGCTTTAATCTATATTTTTCTTACTAACAAATACCATGAAAAGATTTAAACCAACAAAGTTATTCAGATGATGAATATAGAACTCCATCAGATGAACAGCAAGCGTCTATGAAGCAGGAGGAATTTTTGTCAGTGGTGGACTAATACACATTTGGCACTTAAGTAAGTCTCTTTTTAAAATGTGTGACAAAGTTTGGATTTTTATAGTTGTAGCTGTTCATTTACTTTCACTGATCTGATAAATACAGTTACTGTGCATCATTGTGGAGGCTGTCAAAGGGTTGGTGGTCCAGAAACTTTATCTGAAATAGATCGACTGAAGAATAAAGGCTGATACTAGTGAGAATATTTTTAAGTGACGCTGCAATCATCTGATATTTTGAGCCAGTTTCATTTTTTTTGGCTGTTTTTCTCAGCGTGACAACATAAAGCAGTTACAGTGATAAATATGATGATATGATAAAAGTTTGGGAGTGGAGATAGGATTAAGATTGAGTAGTGTGTGTGTGTGTTTAGTGATGGTTGTTGTGTGGAGTGAGGAGTTTACCATGTGTGGAGGAAAGAAGTGTTAATATAGTGATAATAATAAATATACGATGAACAGCAGTATCATTATAAGAACAATCATAAAAATTCATAAAATATGATGGAGATATAATTATGATTATGCATATTACAGTATTATATCATAAAAATCATTGTAATAATTAACATTAATAGAGCATTAGGAGTGAGGTCAGACTGGTGAGTCAGAGGCTCCTCCACCTCCTGCTGGGAACTCCGGTGTGAGGCGAGCAGGGCGGTCAGCTCCTCTTTAGTCTCTCCAGTTTAAATCTGACTTTAATGATGAGAAAGTGTGAGCGATCAATGTTATTGTACCACAGTGTGACACTGAAACACCAAATGTATTTCAATCAATTCTGATTTCCATAAACAAACCGCAGCTCATCGATCATCTCTGAAACAAACTATATCTATCTATGGTGTCAAAGTGACACCATGACGTGTTTGCTAAAGGAGAAAGAAACAAAACTACAAAAACTACAAAATACATTTGAGTGGTTGACAAGAAGTCACGTCATGTCTCAGCCGGGCACGGTGTCACGACTTCAGTCACACACTGTGCAGGAAAACAGGAAAGAGTCAAGTCTGACACCCTCTCACCATCAGAGACGTGTCAAAAGTCACAGAGATTTTAAGATTTTGTGAAGACTGACAATCTCGCAGGGTCACTGTTTACAAGACTACTAGATCCATTTTAAAATCATTTTCCATCATGCAACTGGTGGAAATTTACAAAAACAACAACGGAGCAGAAAATAAAGCAGCTTTTCAACACAACAATTTCTGTCCACTTATTCCATCTCCTCTCGATGGTGGTACAGATGGGAGGACACGTCAAAGAAAGCTCTCGCTCACTTCACAATCTGACCATTAAGACGAGAAAAGGACTGACTTCAGACAGCTCACACTGAGCTTTATGACCATCCTACACCAAACACTCAAGATGACGGGAACACGCCTCAAGTCGAGCAAAACCTTTAGGATTTTAGACTGAAATTAGAAATTTGTCTGCAACAGTGAAACTGTTTGAAAAATGGTCTGGTGTAAGACCAGCATAAATCCTTTCACATCACCTGATCGTCACCACCCACCTGATCCCACTTTACTTTCCATCATCCGCCCTGCAGTATGTGTACTGTAGATATTGGCCCATTTTCACTCTATCTTGTTTCCACCTCTTCTGTCTTCAGATCTTCCTACCTTTTTTGGACTTCCTACTGTTTTAGACGGATGTTTTACGAGGAACTTCTTCCTGACTTGCTTGTTTCTGAGTCAAACCTGTTTCCCTACTGTGCCATTATAGCATCGCTGCATGTGGTAAGCAGCAGCTCTACATCTCACACTGTGGGTCCACAAAGATTTCACCATCCTTTAGCATCCACAGTTTTCACATGAGGCAGAAATCTGCCACGGAGGTGAGGTTGTGCGTGTGTGAATGCATGAACGTGTGAATGCAATGAATTAAAGATTATTAAATAATAAAAAGGTGTGGCCATACTCGACACACAAATCGTTCAGATCCTTGGGGCCACAAGTAGAAAAAAACTGTGTTTGATACTTCTTTCTTGTCCCTTTGAGACGTTTGAAAAGTTGAGTTGTTCAGCTGTTTCCAAGGTCAAGAAGAAGTTCTGACAGTCAAACTCAGGGACCTTAGGTAAGATTGTCTCATCAGCAGGTTCTGAAATATAAGCTTCAACCTGCTGCCCTAACTCATGATGTGAAGTTGTTTTTAAAACTAGTGTTCTTTACCTGCCCTTCTTGATGGTTTCTCTGCCCAGCAGAGGTCCAAGAACAGGATCCAACGTTTCTTCCAAGTTCTCTATCAGAACCACATCACCTGCTGCCAGCGCTCTCTCGATGGCATCCAGGTACCTTTCAGGGCAAAGCAGCAGAATCCCTCTGTGAGAATCTCCAATAAAAACAATCGCCACATAAACTTTTCAAAGGAAAGCCTCTTACCCTCTCTGTCCAATGCGGATGACGCGTAGGTTTTCCCCATATTTGTTCTTGATCCACTTGATGCCCTGCAGCTGGGGGTCCACCATGAGGGGCCAGCGCTGGCAGGAAGTGAGAATGGTGGCGTTCTCGGTGGACATCCTGTCGGCCGGCAGCCCCTCGTTCTGCCACGCCGCGATGTCCGCGTCGTCCGTCAGCATGGTCAGAGGGTCCAGGTCAGGGGTCGCTGGGATGGGAACCTTACAGAAGATATTGATGAGTCAGTCAAGTTTGAATCGAAATTTCAGTGTTATACGATATTCCTGTTTCTTTGGTTGGGTTGTTTTGATGCTGTTGTCCAGCGTGTGATTTTGTGATCTTTAATTACTGTATCATTATACTGCACATTTATTCTTTATTCACTCTTATAATACTAATACTAATATAGAGCAACTATGAGAACATTGGCCTCATCTTACTTCTGAATAGGATGAAACTGCCATGTAATCAGCAGCTGATTGTGTTTACACTGTTTGAGGCACCATGATAGACAGCAGCGATAGAATCCAGCGGCAGGTTTGCAGTCACATGGTTTTCCTAGATGTGCTTTACTGAAAAAGGAGAAACCTGCAG
Organism: Larimichthys crocea; assembly: GCF_000972845.2. Lineage (NCBI taxonomy): Eukaryota > Metazoa > Chordata > Actinopteri > Sciaenidae > Larimichthys > Larimichthys crocea. Next base: position 2,868,118 of record NC_040026.1, read on the forward strand.
CCCCTACTGACCAATCACAGCTCTTGTTGTCTCCATGCAGAGGAGTTTTGTGCATTAGTGGTAGTGTATTCGCAGCTGTGGATTAATACACAAATGTGATGTGATAGTGGGTATTTCCAGCAGCAGATAGTACTGAAAAGGAGAAGGTAACAGCCGTTCTTGCACTTGCTGAAAGAAGATTTCTTGCAACTTGAATTTTATTTTCATATCTCGGCTATCTGCTCCAATGTATTCAGCAGTTCAAGCTGACAAACCATAGTTATTGAGGTTTCCAACATCCAGGTACATGTCAGGTATCACCTCTTAACACATAGGTATGAATCCCACCTTCAGCTGACTGAGATAAGGCCTCCAGGTGTTGTCCATAAGCTGGAGCCTGTAGCGTTTGGTGAAGTATCCCAGGTATGAGATGAAGGCTGTGATGAGGAGGACGTCCCCGCAGAGAGTCCTCTCCTGCTTCTTGAAGTTTTCCACAGCTTCCGCCCAGCGAACGTTCTCCGACGCGAGGCCTCCCACCTGAAACACGATGACAGAGATCACAGTGTGTCGCTGCGCTGAATCTTACATCCTTGCAGTGCGTTCCTGGTGGGCCTCCTATAAATCAAATCTGAATGACTTTACAGCTGCCAGTCATCGACGCGCGGCCTCATGAATGTCGGGAAATCTCCAGACCAGCAATGCCTTGCTACCTTCAAGTCCTTTTTTATTAGGTTTTCATATCCTTTATCACCTCTCTGCTCGTGTAACAACACCTCTACTCTTTACTGCAGCAATGATTTCCCTTCAGGGATCAATAAAGTTCACCTTAATGCCTTATCTCTTCCAAACTTGAGAAGCCTCGTACTTTGATGGTAACTTAAATCATGGAAACACTGTATACTTCAGCAACTTGGCTGAATCTGCATTGATATTTGTGATTGACTAGCAGACGAGCGCAACCTCTCGTCCTTTCTCGCTCCTGCCAGGCCTTTTGAAAACTCCTCTGAATAATTTACATTACCATACTAACAGTGTCAACACTCATCTTTCTGTTGTGCTGCTGTCAGCAGGAGATTTACACACCCGGGATTTATGTATATGTGTATGTGTGTGTGTCTGTGTGTAGGTGTGTCAACATGTGAATTGTGCATCTAAGACAGAGACAGCTACAATAACAAGCCGAGATAAAAATAGATTTTTGGGTATACGTTTGTATAAATGCAGGTTTGTGGACAACAAAATAAAAGCTACTCTATCTGTGCCTCATGAAATATTAAACAACATATGTGCATTTATTTCTCCATTCAAATCCATACCAAATCATCTGCTTCATTTTCATTCAGTCATTCATAGCCCTCATATATTCTGTATATATATAACTAAAGCTGCATTCATAGGATAATAGCTTAACCATTCAGCAGAAAGAATCAAATAATAAAGTATAATTTGTATTTGAAGAGTCCACAGTCACACCAGCAGCTCTGTGAAGCTGCACAGTAGTGCTTTGAGCTCACATGAATGATGCTAACATGTTGGTTCTAAGCAGGTATAAAATGAATCAAACAGTGTAGGGCATGAAATCTGGACCTGATGGTCCTACAGGAAGTTAATGGTGATTGTAGGTCTCAGTGCCTACCAGTCATCGGGGGGATTTCTAAATGCAGAGCAGCTTTTTGGAATGGTGGAAAGAACGGCTGCTAACAAACGTATTCTCCTGACTTCAAGGACACGTCTTACCTGAAACAATGTTTTCCCCTCTTCTCTCATTTTTACGAGCACACAACTTCTCCTCATCACCGCCCTAAAGAGCTGGGAGAAAGTCCCCCTGCAGTCTCGAGGGAGGCATTTTGTAACTCTACCAAAGTGATAGCAGTTTATCCTGAGGGAATGTGTGTGCTAAACTTCATACCAATCCATCTAATAGCTGTTGAGAAATTTCAAACCTAACCAGAAATGTCAAACTCGTGGAAAAGCCTGAAATCAACAAAGATACATTTTCTGGGAACTATTTGTCCAAAATGTCACGGTGATCTATTCAACAGCTGTTCAGATATTTCATACTGACCCAAAACGTCTATGCTTCATCTTCACAGGAGCTGTGTAGATGTGAACGGTGCAGTTAGGAATGAATAATGAGAACAGAACATTTCAACATCCATCCATTTTCTGTAACTGCTTATCTTCATCAGGGTCAGAAAGACCTGGAGCCAATCTCTGCTAGCATTGGTAGAGAGGTGGGCTACACCATGGACAATCACCATCACTTTAACAGTGAGAATATAAAAGCCATAATAACTCATTTGGGCCATGTTGCATATTTTTTTATGATTGTAAGGGAAAGCAGTCCAGAAAAGGAGTTAACCAACATCCGGTGCGCACTACTGACGGCCCCTAACTTCTGCTTGTCATTTTTTCATCTGCCGCCACGTTGTGAAAGTTGCCATCCTTCAACATCACACCACGAAGTCTGAATATCAGTCCAGCTTTATCCTGCACTGCACAGCACATCTGGAGAGGACTGATAAAGTTACTGAGGATGAACCACATCCAATGTCTGAATATTGAGCTCAAAGTGATGCACACCGTCATGTAGTTAGTTGACACATTTTCATCATGAAAAGTCATGCTGCTTCAGGTGCCGGCACTTCCTGTTTGCACTGTACACACATCAACTGATTACTGTGGCGCTGAAAAAAAAAGTTTGAATCTGATGACTGTGAGCCAAGTTCTGAAGTTATTAGGAGTGCGTTTTTTTTTCTCGATTATTTGGAAGCAAATCTTTGGACTTTTATCGGAGAGATCCACCAGTGAAGTGTGGTGATCTGACTTTGAGTTTGACTCTGAGAAGTTGTGGGATGTTTGTGGCACAACTGTGTCACAACTGTGGACACATATTTTTGTAAAAAAAAAAAAAAAAAACAACATATCATAACATTTAAGAAAGAGTCACATTAAGAAGCAGAGATAGAAAAAAATGTTTGTAGTGTATAAATGCAAGTTTGGACACATCTGTATCTATCTGAGGGAAGCACAGGAGGATGGGGAAAACTGTGCGTGAAGGTGTGTTTGTGTGTATGTGTTTGTGTGTTTGTAGCCTGATGCTCGGCGTGACCCTGCTGTTGCCCTCCTCACCAGACGGTTGGCCAGGGAAATTGTGCGCGCGGTTGACTCTGCTTCCTGTTGGCACTTGAGCTTATCTGCCGTGGCTTTCTCAAACTTGGCTGTCAGCTTGGCCAGGTTCTCATTAAGGTGCTGATAGGGCACACACACACACACACACACACACACACACACACACACACACAGAAATAGAGAACATTTGGCACTTGTTAAAATACAGCTTGGTCATGAGGAATCTTCAAAGACAGAGAACAAGGAAAGCTTAAGTCTCTGAGTGTGTAAAAAGTTGGGTAAAACTTATCATTGCCTGCACTATGGATTTATTTGGCATATGGAAGCAATTAGCACAAGGACAAACAGGATTAATCGGTGGAGAGGCACACAGGTTCAGTAGATTAGTTTGAGGATTGCTAATTCCCTCTGGCTCCGTACCCACTCTCCGCTCAAGTGATCTGACTGAGGGCTGAAAAATGACAGCGAGGAGTCATGCTGGATCTTATTAAGAGTCGTCACCCTGCACTCTGCGGGGTTTGATGTAAGCAGCAGCAGCTGCCGCCAACCGCCGCCGCGTCCCGAGCATCGTGCTCTGCCGGGGGGGCTTGCTCCCGCTCTGATGTGCTGAATGTCAAACGGCAGCGAGAAACAATTATTTACAGCCGCTTTTATCAATAAAGTTTTTAGGTTGATGGATATGGTTTTAGATTAATGACCAGTAAAAGCTTTTAATAGCACTCACACCAGCTTTCTATTGATGAAAAGCTGCTGGCGGTGGCGGTATATCATTACTGGCAGAGCTCATGTGTCAACTGTCACTCAAGCCTTGATAAAATAATTAATATCCGGAGTTTTTGCTTCAGCTTACAGCCTCTGATTGTTGTTTTTTTAATTTTATTTTATTTTATTTCTGCGGCAACAAATTCTTATGATGCTGCATATCTTCTGGGTTTGATAGAGCAGCTGATCCACACCGATGTCTCAGAGATCTTTTATAGCGAGCTGCTGAGATTCCAGGCTTTTACAAGTCATTTCTCAGTCCACATTCAGTTTAGCACAACAGTCGATAAAGTTTTAAGACTCTTTAGCGTCTGTGTCAAAAGATGACAAGAAAACAAGAAGAGGACATGAAAGAATAGTAAGTCCTTTCTTTAATAAAACGGTAATAGGATTTCACAGAATATATCCTCTGGATTTGAGATATTGAATTGCCTTTTTTTGAAAGAGATACTTGGCACATAACAAACAAACTTTTCATTTCCTGTATGGTCGGTGCAATGCGATGGCTTACATTGATCTTGCTCTTGATGGCGGAGAGCTTCTCCTGTGCAGCAGCCAGCTCTGCGTTGGCCTTACTCAGAGCCTGGCGCTTAGGCTCCACCTCGCAGTAAACCTCGTAGAACTTGACAATGTTTAAAACCCACGAGCACAGGCCGGCCGCCGCGTTAGACTTGGAGGCCACCAGATCTGGCTGGAACTCTGGATCCTGAGCAGACAGGTGCAAGTAAAACACAAAAGTAAAACACAAGCTGTTGGCATAGTAATCTAAATGTCCTATGACATTTGTTCTATAAAATAATTAGCCAACTGCACTCTCAAGAAGGGTCCAACTGTGGACCTCATGTCTGGGGACACCAGTTAGATAGCTAGCTAAAACATAAGAGCGACATTAAAATAAAGCTAGCAGGTGAGACAGTTAAAGGTAGTCTTGTAAGAAAATGAAAACACTGTGCGGCTAAACTAGCTAGTAGCCTAGCTTGAATAAAGTAGCAGCAACTACCATCTTAGCTTATAACTTGGAATTTATACAATAGGTCGTGTTAGCTACATAAACTTAAGATTTCACATATAATAAATTATGGAATCATTAATTAAACTAGTAACAGAAATGTTAAAAAAGCTGAACGAACATATTTTTTGTCACTGTGTCACTACAGTGATAATGAATGCAACTAGAGAATAATGCTAATGCTAGCTGTTTGTAAGTAGAATGTAGCAGTTAAGCCTGGGTGCTGATGATTTCAGCTGTCAGAGGAGGACTGTGATATCTGTCACAGTTGAGATCAGGTGTGGGTGAGTGGACTTCATGGTCCCTTTGTCACACATTAACAATGATGGGCTACCGCCTAACAGCAGCTGCAGCTGTGGCAGAGTGAAAGAGTTTATATAAATGTAAATGTGTGTGCTTCATCAAATGACATTAATCTGTGGGTCTTGATATTATTTAATAATCATTGAATGTTTGTGGAGAATAAAATAGAATAATACATTCTGGACAGGAAGCAACTCTGTGCGGATAAGATGACATGATGAACTACAGGCTATACGCTCTGTTATTGTTCCTTTAGGCCTAAAGCAGACTTGTTGGACGTGTCTTTATTCCAATAAATCTTAAAAACAATAATTATTGCAAAATGGAAGTGTTGTTGTGTCTGTGGGCAAAACGATGGTCCTCCTGTGAGAGTCTGGTTTGAAAAGCACTTCAGTAAGGCATTATGAGTTAGAGGTGTTGTTGTTTTCAAATTAGCATTTGTTCATGACCACTACAATAAAATATTAACAGAATGGTCTGGGCGCTGAGTTTGTGCGGTTCACAAAGTGAATTTAAAGTTAATTTTGGCTTTATCTGCTGCACCGATTTACCTCGTCTCCGCTCCACTGAACTTCATAATCAGGGCGGCTGTTAAATTTGTAACGCTTAATTAACTGGTTGATTTTCTCTGGCTGTCATCTGGACGCTCGGCAGCCATTATGTGCCACTGTCATTGTAGTCACGCCCCTGCTAAATTTATGACTTATTAGTTGAACTTGCCAAGCGGCAGACATCGCACGCAGCGCGCCGTTAGCGCTGATTTTAATGAACAGGGGGGCTAATTGAAACGCTCACCTGCAGGTAGGGCTGAATGGCTTTCAGGCAAGCCTCCGGGATGTTCTCCTTGTTGAAGTTTATCAGAGAGTCCAGGAACGCGTCCACTTTGGCCATCATCACCTTCGCCGCCTTCCAGCTGCGATCCTTCGGGACTTTCCCACCGGGCGCCGACAGGACCATGACTGCCGCCGTGACGTTGGTCACCGCTGCCACTGGAGAGCCAAACGACTTCAGCTCTGTCAGGTTGTTCTGAAGCGGGCGAGATGGAGGGGAAATGAAAGAGCTATGATTTAATTGAGTTGGAGCAAGTGCATATCTTTGTGGTCTGCTGAGGGAAAACGAGAGCGAGGAAAAGGAAAGGATTAGAATAAAGGAAGAAGAACCTGTGCTGACTTTGAGAAGACAACAGAGAATACTAATTAGGACATCTTAAGAGAGCTCTGAGCTGTGATTGAACTGTCGGTTCTGCTTGTTTGAACAGAGAGCACCTTTTAAACACAGAGGCTGCTCATAAACCTACACGGGATGCGAGGATAAAGCAAAATGCATGCAGAAAAATAGAGAACATAGAGAAGACATTATTTTAGCAAAGACCAGACTAAATCCTCTAATTCAATAATCTTTTGTACAGTTCAAGGCCTGTGTGGACATAACTTATTCCACTGAAGCTGGTGAAAACTAAGTCAAACAAAGAGAAAAGAAGACAAAGCCTCTTTAAAAACAAAGAAAACTGAGAGAGAAAAGTGTGATGGAGCAAATCAATAAGACACAGTGAGATGCTGGAGAGTAACTGACCTTATTTAGAGTGTTAAGGGCGTCCTGAGCAGCGAGGAGAGCCGGTTCAGCCTTGGCTAAATCCTCCTCACAATCTCTCTGTTTGCCTGTGACCACCACAGCAATGGCCGCCACCTTTTGCTCTTCCTCATCAGCTACCGCTTTCTCCTTGGACACCTTCTCAGTTTCTACTCCAACCACCTGGGGACAGCACACAGGATTTATCGCTGTGTTAATGGCGCGAGTTCAGTCAGCAGCTTAGTTTTCACAGCATGGATGCACTGCAAAAAATAACTTCCCCAAAAGAAGCTATGTTTGAGTCAATATGCAGCTAAAAATCTGCACTGGGCAAAGTTTGACATACAGGAAACACCCAGCAAACCATTGTACAGCTCGCTGATGTTTACCCCTTCGACCTGTCTGAGATCAATCTATAACAGAAGATAACAGAAGATGAAAAAGATCAGAGGTTTAAGTCCAGCTTTCTCTGAGTTTCTCACGCTGTGCTGAGCAGTGTCTACCCCCAACAACACCAATCCATCTGTGGATTATCCACAGTAAAGGGAGGACAGTGTTCCTGGAAGGACAAGCTGCTGCTGAATTTTTTAGATCAGTCGTTTTTCATTTCTCTGAGCACCACAAGCGAAAATCCATTCATCCTCCACTATTAGGGTCAGTGCAGAAGACAGATATGTGAGCAAACCAAAACTATCTGCATGGCTGGATATGCTTGGAGGTACTGCGAGTGAGAAAATATAGACATTTTTAACAAATGTTCATTTCTGTTCGTGTCCAGGACGTTCTTGCCTGGATTAGCTTGTCGGCATCCTCGTTCTTCTGCTTGAGTTCGACTTCCTGAGCAGCCAGCTTGGCCTTGAGGTCGTCTACCTGTCAGAGGATGAGACAGAAAGACTGAGAGGTCAGGAGGATGTGACTGGAGATCTGGATGAATTAACTGGGGATCAGAATCACTGCACCAGAATGAAATAGTCTTGTCTAGTTGAAATTCCATATAGTGCATCTCTACATTATGTATGTAGGGTTATCAGTCCACACTTCATTCAAACCTTGAGGTAAACTGTGGAGCTTTCTTGCAAACACACAGCAGTGGTGGAGTGGATTTGACTTTACTTTACAGACAGTTAATTAGAGTTATTTTGCAGATGATGTCCTATACAAAAATATGATCTTTTTAATAAGCACAATGTATTTTGATACATTAAACCAAAAAACAAAACAATGTAGTAGAAGGTCGAAAAACATTTGAAGAAATATTGCCAGCTTCCAGCCCATTAAGTTAACATTATCAGTTTATATCAGTAGTATAGATGTGAGGCAGTACGGCCCTGCTCTAACTGCTAACTGCCTCAGGAGGCCGTTATCATCTGATGGTAAGCTGGAAAGTGCAGTACCAACAGGACGGGGGCAACAAACAAGCAAAGTCAGTGAATAGAAGAGGTTTGGGTGGATGAATGGCTCAAACTAATGCAGTTTTGTCAAGTCCCATGTAAAACCAAATGTTAGCATTATTACTACTCAACTTGTTTTAAGTTAGATACGTACATACATACATTTTATCAACAACAATAACTCATATTCACCTCCTGGCCTGCTGGTAGCTGCAGTCTGCTCCATCTGAAGCATTATAAAGGTGGTTTATGGCGGATATTTAATGAGCTGATCACATTTAAAACAAGTGGAAATACACATATTCACTTTCTTTACAAGAGATAAAATAACATCATCGATATTAGTCTAATGTTTGGTATCATCTGAGAGGCCATTAGCTTGAAGCAGAGGGAAAGAGTTAGCCTGGCTCTGTCTGTCTTTAAAAAATAAAATAATATACACCCACTGACACAAACACTCATTTGTTTTATCTGTACAAATTGGGTGGAAATGAGCAGTGAGAGTACAACTGAGGGGTTTAACAGTCAGAGTTGATTTGGGCAATATTTCATGAGATTTCTTTAAAAATGTATTTGTATATGATTAAAAATGTGCTAAGGTTACAAAAAACTAGCTGTAATAGCTGGCTGAGTCATACTGTGTAATTTTAAAAAAGAAAGTTGAAGTGTTTTCAAGTTTTTGAGCTCTAAAAGTTGCTGTAAAGCTGTATTCGTTTGCATTATCTGTTCATACCTGAATATTCAGATATAAACAGATCAGTTAGTACAGGCCTGATGAGCCTCACTGCGGCCACAGCACTCCAGGAAGTCGCTGCTGTTGTCATTTGTTGTGTTAATCAGTCAGTTTCAGAGGTGTGGCTCTTCTTAAAAGCTAAGCTAGACTAACCTCTTTCATACACCACAGACTTGAGGTTCGTATGAACCATCTCAGAGAAACAGAGCAATTTAGCTCATTTCCAAAAATGTTGAACCATTGTCAAAGCTTGTCCACATAAGGGAGAAATAAACACACGTGTTACTATGAGTGGAGCAGTCAATAGAGCATATGGACGGGCTGCTGATAATCTATTTTGGTCTCATTAAATGGTATAAGTAGCAATCATTGTGTATATTATGGGCACTAGTGAATCTATTGCTATCATCTAATTGAATCTCTCAGGCGGTTTTGAAGGACTGATCATTTGTTTTGGTTGCTTGTATTCTCGTTGGATCTTATTAGTAATGCAATCGTAGATCGAGCTTGATGGTGACTTAATTGAAACCTAAAACATGTCTTCAGTTCTTCAAAGCAATAAAGAGGATTCTGTGGCTTAGCCAAGTCGAACCACGAGCCTCACAAAGGGGCTAAACCTTTGCGGATAACATTTTGTGCTCTGCAGGATTGTGCCGTGGACCATGCATGTGACCTTTAATCCATTGCTGGGGAAAAAAAAATCTGTATTCTGTCCGAGCAGATAAAAGAGAAATGGCATACATGTCTGGAAAAGAATAAAAGCTTTAGGATCAAGAGCTGCTATCAGCACCACACAAAAACACACACACACAAATGCACAGACCAAGGACGGTCGTAAAGAGAAATTAAAGCTGTTACAAACTCCTCATAACTCCCTGACAAACAGGGCTCTGCATCGCCGTCCGACTTCATCAAAATGTTGCACTGGGGAAATAAAAACAGACTGTTTTTCTTCACGCCTGTCTTTCGGCTAATTAACAAACAGGAAATCAGGCTGGAGGGGAAGACGAGCCCTTTCGGGTTGTGACGATTCAATGCAAAAAGATTCGGTGGAACATTTAGACGAGCGCCGAGTGAGCCATCAACTTGATGAATAGGCAAGGGGGGAGACAGAAGCGGAAGGGTGGGGGTGGGGGAGAGGGAGAGACAGGGATGGGGAGAGGGAGCGAAGAAGGACAAACTAATTGGTGTGAGACATGGGCGATATTCAATACATCTGAGCGGCTTCTGTGTTTATGTACTGCAGATGGAAAACGCGTCTCTGTTTCTGCTGCTGCAAAACAAGAGATTCTTCTGGAAAGATGCGATCTGATACCAAAACACGAGACTTCATCTGTTCATCCACATGTGATGGCTGATAGTAACCAAGTACAGTTTCGTTCACGCAACAGAGACACACATGGTCATTATTTGTGTGGCTGCAACTATCACTAACTATTGCAGCTGGAATACTGCTATTACTGGTACTACTGTTATTACTACAGTACTATAAGTACAGCTGCTATTAATGTTATTATTAGGTGTATCCTCACTAGTATTAATATTATTATTACTGCTACTAATACTTCTACTACTATTCACTATTACACCTGCTACTAATATTACTACTACTTCTACTATTACTATTTGTACTATTACTGTTCTTCAACTAGTACTACTACTATTATTACAAGTACTACAACAACTGCTACTACTATTACAGTTTAGTACAAGTGTTGAGGTGTGTGTGTATATGCATGTGTGTCTCAAAGAGTGTTTATGAGCCGATGAGTGGGCGAGCCCTGTGGTGCACTAAATCCACACACACACACACACACACACACACACACACACACACACACACACACACACACACTGCTCAAGACAGCAGCCAAAGGTAGGACACTATCTGCACAAAATTGAAGAGGAAAAAAAAAACATGGAACTAACGCGTCCTCTGGGGAGCAGATGACTCATACACTTATATAGCACCCCTATACAAGCACCCCCCCGACCACACACACACACACACACACACAGATCCTTTGCTCTAACCCTCCTTGTTTATCATGACCACAGCAGCCCCTGGTGAGCCACAGATTCTCTTGCACAGAATGTTAAATAACAGCACTTATAGCAGCGCGGCCATCAGTGTGGCTGCACTAACAAACACAGGGTGCGTTAATGGTTTCTTGCTGCTGTAAAGGGTGTGCTCTCTAATTAGACAGCTCCTCCATTACCATACTGCCCCAATATGTGTGTGTGTGTGTGTGTGTTTGTGTGTGCGTGGGTGTGTGTGTTGGCTCTTTCTACAGTAAACGGGTGACGGGAAACAAAAACACGCGATGCTCCGGGCACATTGATGTCATATATGTGTAAAGGCTGTTTATGTGTGTGTGTGACTGTGCGGGCGGGTATGTGTGGGGCTGTTTATGCAAAATGAGTGGAGATGCATGGTATGCAGGGATGAAATTATGCATATATGTGTGCATGGTTTTACATTCACTTGCACAGTGTTGTAGACCCTCTATAATTAGGGCTGCCTCGCACGCAGACCTCGCGTTGCATAATTCATATCTCTCTTCTGCAAAGGTGCGGAGATGGTAAACATTTGGACAAATGGATCCAGGTGTCGATATTAAAGATGGAAACATCAAATGATGCAAACAAACTCTTGTAATAATAGAATGAAGAACCAGCACACGGTCGAGCTGCAGTTTGCTTCTCTAAGTGGACATCAGTGGACTCAAAGTCTGACTGTGGATGAAACACATACAGTGTGGACGATACAACCGACCACATACTACCACCACTAATGATAGTAAATTAGAAAAATACTTCACTAGTACTGCATTACTAATACTATTATTACTAATTTGCTACTACTATATTACTAATCATTTAGCACCTCTACCTGACCTCTACTAATGCTACTACCGTTATGACTAAGTCCACCACCATTATTATTTAAACTACTTCTACTGTAGCCACTATTACTGTTATTACTACTACTGCTATATTACTCTGTCAGCTGTGCAGTCTGTAGGCAGACACGCTCTACACTTTACACAGTAGATGTTCCTTTTTGATAAAGTTCATAGTTAGGCCTGGCTCTGCTGAGTCCTGAACCATTCCTTAGTTATGCCACTATAGGACTACACTGTTGGGGGACTTCCCATGATGCACTGAGCTCTTCTCTCTCCATCTGTACACACTCATGATCAATCAGTGTATGTTACTAACTTCTCTGCTTTCTCGTCCTGCAGGTTGATTACACCTAGATCAGCTGTGGTCCTGCTTGACGTCCACTACATGTTCTATCATTGCTACCTTTAGTCATATCTCCATTAGAGTTTATAGTCACAGTTATCGTTATTTTGTTACTGCTGTGCATCTGTGTCTCTACTCGTTTACTGAATCGCTCTATCTATTCATCGCAGCAGGTGACCGTCCACCAATGAGCTCGGTTCTGCTCGAGGTTTCTGCCTGTTTAAAGGACGTTTTTCCTCGCCGCTGTCAACAAGTGCCTGCTCATGGTGGGAATTGTTGGTCTCTGTAGATAATATAAAAATAACGTCTAGACTTGCTCTATATGGAAAGTGTCATGAGATTACAGTTTGCTGTATACATCAAACTGAATTGAACTATTATTATTATGCATACCACTTCTACTACTACCATGATAGCATTCTACAACTTCTTCTATAACTGCTGACACTAAAGCTGTGACTGCAATGACTATTATCATTTATAATACTTCTACGACTGCTACTATTACTACTGCTGCTACTCCAGATCATAGTAGATAGTAAAGAGTTAAAATCTTGCTGATTGAATGATGAAATCTGGCATCTGGCACTGATCATGTAAACATTTGTAATATATCGAATTTGGAATTGCAATGTCCAAGACCTGCAAGAAGCTCAGTAACGCCTCTGGAGTTATCAAGGAGGGACACAAAGCGTTCAAAGAAGTCCAGGCATGGACCTACAAAGATGCATGAATTATGAAAATACTGTTTACATGTATAAACAAGATGTCAACCATTACTGTAGATCAACAGCTGACACCTGCAGCCATTCTCAACTGTAGTCGTTGCCATGGTGCCTCATTCTTGTCCAAAAAACGGCAACCAATTTTCACCTGTGCTGTCAGGTGAGGGACATTGATTAGCTGGTGTGATGGGAAACCGGCAGGAGTCAGAGCCCCAACAAGCAGAGCCGGAAGCACTGTGTGAGTGAAATAAAGGAAAGTGTGGACATTTTTGGTCTCATTGTCAGGACTGTGGTGATTTTCACACTGAACCCTGCTAACATTGCAATCTCTACCTGTAGAGATCCGGGAAACACACGCTTCAACAACTGCTTCTAACAGGTGCACACAGAGAGCGAGCCGCAAGCTTCACACATGAAAACAGGCTGGTGTGAAGCCGGTTTGTTTAGCCAGCAAGTAGATCTCAGGCAAAAAATAGCTAATGCTTTTAATGGACATAAAGTTTAGAAAGCGCAAAGTGCAAATAAAGATTTATTGTATTGGCCCATTTTAATGCCAGAGTTTTACCTTGGGGTTAATCAAATTTGAAATATCTTTTTCAGCTTCTTAACCAGAACAACTACTAACTGGACCTTGTGGTGAGATTATTTTGAAAGTTGCTATTTCTAAGAACAGGAATAAACTTTTAAGCTCAACATTCATGCCAACATGGACGAGAAGCTCGGCTCTTCAACTGCTGAGCTCATGAGAATTCTGGGAGGTGAATACGGAGTCCTAGCATCTGAATGCTAAAAATGTAAAAAATGGATGTGTGTCAAAAAACACAGTACCAATCTCCAATGGGTCAGTGTGCTGTGTATGATAGAGTTTTGGGGAGGTACCTGAGCCGAGGTGCTGTTGAGCTTCTGCAGGCCGTTTTCCAACCGCTCCATCTTGGTGGTGAGGTCTTTACTCCTCTGGCCCAGCAGACTGCGATACAGCTTGATCTGCTCCAGGAAAGACTTGGGCGTGGTGTAATTGTAGCGTCGCTCGTTGGCCAGGTACTCCTTTGACGTCTGATTGACACTCGTGTGCACGTATGCCATGAATTTACTGACCGACTCCTTGACTTGGGGCTGCAAGAGTTGTAAATCACAGTGCTGGTTACTTCACATTAAAAGCAGATGAGTGTGCAGATTTGACTGAAAAGCAATATTTCCTGGGGCTCAGGCTCTGAATTAAATTTTCGGGGCCTCCGGTCTGCTCTTGAAATTAATATCACAGTCATTGTGTCACGGTGCCTGACATTTTAAATTATATTTTCAGAGTGTGAACATCATTTTTGTGGGTGGCTTCGTCCCCGTGTGTATATTAAAGTATGAGCTGTTCTCACTTCAATGTTCTCCACCTCCTGGAGGAAGCGGAAGCTGACCGACTCCAGCGCCTCCTGCGGCCACTCGTGGAACCAGTCGATGGCCGTGCAGTTCACCACTGCGGGGAACTTCCTGCTGCGAACCCTGAGTTTACTGCCCACTGGAGAGAAACACAGAGCCACCTGAAGTACACACACACACACACACACACACACACACACACACACAGGTCAAACAAAATCCAGTGTGAATTCTGACACAGCAGCAAGAACGTCATGATTTTCTTGTTTTCTCCGCGAGCACGGCGAGAAGAGAAAGGCAGGGAATGCCTGCTCTGGTTAGCACTTCTTCATGGTCAAGAGGGAGAATGGAAAACTGTGAATTAATTATTTGCAGCTACATCATTAAGCAAATAAAGCCTCCAGCAAGCATGTGAATTAAAAAGAGTGTGCGGAGCTGTGGGCTACGTCAGACTGATTTTCACTGTTGGAGACTAACAGCTGGCTTGTTGAGAAACTCAGCCAGATGCTGGATGCCATTAGACTGAAGAAACAAACAGAGAGAAGGCACACCCACAGACACCAGCTATGATAATCAACTCTGGAGAAAGAAATATCTGCATACACATTTTACGCTTCTTTAATACGCTTCTTTCATCCAGAGGGAACACTGTCACAATGTTAAGGCGTTCATTTTATTCAACATATATCAACCAGCTCGTCCTGACTGCAAGCTTTCTGCTGGTGATCTCATTATCTGAAGGACAGCTCGTCATGCAGGCCTGAATTAACCTGCCAGGATCAGAAATGATCATCGGCCCCCTCTTTAACCCCTCTATTCTCTGTATATCTTCGAGATTATTAAAGTATTATTAAAGTATCAACACACATAGTCCACAATCCAGGACAGCGTGCAGATGTATTTGTAACGATGAATGATTTAATACTATCTCATAACAGATTCAACAGCACTGATGGCGTTGATTTTACTTGAAATACAGTAAACTGGTTTTGAGCAACTCATTTTATTTTCAGCTTTTTTTTATTTCGAGTGCTGAACCATAAATATCTCAGAACATTATGTTTGCTGCCTCTTCAGCTGCAGTAAAAATGGGCAGTGATACACTGGAAAAGCTTTTTGGCCAGTCGCTGAAGTGCAGGTGTGTCAGTGTCACCCACCGGAGTTTCAGCTGGGTTATACACGAGCACGCTGCTAAACTCAAACAGCCTGTGGTCCGGGATGAATTTACTTTTGAAGTATCGTTAGCTGCTAATGCTACCATTACTCACGGGTCTAATGTTAGCGTACAAGACACCTTAAAAATCTAAATACCACTGCATGGTTTTAAGAACTGAAATACTATGACACGTACAATGTTTGTATGTCTGTTTGGTCTTCTCCAGGTGTGATAACTGGGGACCGTAAAAAAGCAGTGATGAAGTGCGGTATGGCTTAAATCAGTTTGACGTTATTAATATCTTGTGGTCGTCCAAACTTCAAACTCACTCACTTGGTAGGTGATGCAGTTTCTTGAAGAGTTTCCATAAACACAAGAATCATTGCTTCAGATGGCTTTCTTTGGGTGATGAGTACTGTTACTTAACTTTGTTTACTCCTATGGTATACAGTGTTTTTTCTTATCTTGCATGTTAAACTGTTAGAATCGTGTGATTACACCTACCAACCCAGAACTAACCTTAAAGTGATCTACTTATACTCCTGATGCCCATCTGTAATTACTGACACAAAAACAAAACTTCCCCTGGTGGTTACATCAAAATAGAAACACAAATGGCTCCTATATGTCTAAGCAAGAGACCAAGGTTTTGGCATCAGAAGAATTCTGGTTTCTGTTTGCAGTCAAAGTAGTAAATCGTCTGTGTGGAGAGCAGAAGAGGCTAAATGTGGATGTCGAAATACAATCCGTCTTGGAATCCGTCACCTAACAATGATTTAGCCCCTGGGGGTAACAGACAATATTTCAGGGCTTCCAGTGTAGCCTGCAGATACCTGGATAATGAATATTCAGGCCATGACATGAACTCCACAAACTAATACAAAGCTTAATTGTCTGAGATTGATATATAAGCAAAATACCAGACTGGTAATACTGAATTTTACCTCTGGTGCGTATGACTCAGCTGCCCATGAGTGGAACATAATTTGAGCCTATGGATTAGACTGCAGCGGCACCACAATCACAACAACTAAGTTATTTCTCAAAACCATCCAACCCGGTGAGTTTCTATCTGACTCCAGCTATTAGGATCAAGACTTATTGTATACCGTGCCAATGCCTGCTGGCTTCAAAACAACTGAAAGTGATTTTTGCCTCAAAGATTTGCTGCACTCCCATTCTAGTGGGCACCACCTTAGAAACAGGGTTCCACCCTGCTGCGAGGCTGTGAGCGTAAAGCTGGAGCTGAAGCCACTCATTCGTTACCTGTTACATTATTTTTTGACTATTGCTAACTGAACAATCATTTCAAAATTCTGTCTGCTATTATTTCTTCAAAGCACAGACAAAGGATCAACATATTAAGAAATCATAACTTTGGTTATAAAACTGATTCATTTAATTTCTTTAATGAAATGATGCCCCAACACTTGCAAATTTTAAATTTTAAAGGTCCAGTGTGTAGGATTTAGTGGCACTTATTGGTGAAGTTGCAGATTTCAACCGAATGAATACTCTCTCACGCCTCACCCTCTCCTTCCAAACATATAGGAAAAACTTCGGCGGCCATATCTAGATCAGTGTTTGGTTTGTCTGTTCTGGTCTACCATAAACAAAAATGGCAGTTCAACATGGCGGACTCCATAAAAGAGGACCTGCTCTCATTGTAGCTCTAAAGGGCTCATTTCAAGACAACAAAAACACAACGATTCTTATACTCCGGTTATTATACACTCATGGACACATACTAATAAATACTGTATTCCATTCCTGCCAATAAACACTCCTCAATCTTACACACTGGACCTTTGAAGTAGTTAGAAAGCTACACCTCCAGCACAGGTTGCTGGTGTAGGCTACTTTTTTATTTGCCAGAATGTCTCATTAAGACGAATTCTGATTCAGTCGTTCTGCAAAAAAATGAAACCGGTTTGAGCTTGTACACCAGATACGACAGGCAGAACTGGGAACCGACCAAACTCTAGAGTGCAGAGACAAAGTTTTTGACGTGTGTCAACAAAAGTAAAGGTGATGGTCAGATTCCAGGCAGTGGTGGACAGGGTGAAGGCTGAACTTTCTTTCAGTGTGGGAATTTTTCCAGGATTTGGACAGCTTGAAGTCATACCTGGATAGAATTT
Source organism: Larimichthys crocea (assembly GCF_000972845.2). NCBI lineage: Eukaryota > Metazoa > Chordata > Actinopteri > Sciaenidae > Larimichthys > Larimichthys crocea. The sequence continues at coordinate 2,885,635 of NC_040026.1, forward strand.
ACACACATACTTATCTACAGGAGCCAGACAGAAGAGTTACTTTTGACATGGGAATCGATTTATACATAATTTGGTTCAGATCTGTGGTTGTGTATCAATGTAGCTGTATCTCTGACTGCTGTATGGGTTTTCCAATATTTATGGGTCCATCTTTACACCCAATACAACTATCCATCAAGTGCAATGCCCACAGCAGAATACGCATGGAATCCTAATAATATTTTCCCCACCGTACTGTTACCCTGGTATCATACTGAGCTCCAGGTTTGCCATGTATCAATGATTTTGTGATACTATAACAACTTCAGCTTCACCGAGGGGCACTGAGACATGCCTATGAGCTGTGAGCACTTCATTTAAACAGTCATTTTCTATCTCATATTGTTTCACTTTTAAGAGGCCCAAAGAGGTAGACTTTCACATGAAAAAATAAATTCATCATCTTCATCTTGCAGCCCCTTTTGAATCTTTCAACAAACAGCCATGCAGGGAATCCGACAGCTACTTTGGGAAGCGCACACCCTCAGCAATTTCCGTGCAAACATTCTGGAGCAGATTACCAACATTTTTAGTCTTTTCCAACCATACAGGCAGACAATTTGAGAGACACGGAGCCAAATAGTAAGAAATCCACTCTTTACAGGCCTGTGCCCATGGGATTGCCTTCCCCATTTATTCATTCTCCAACTCGGGGAAGCTTGAGCTGGGAGCATGGTGGGGGGCTGGAGGATGTGGGTGGTGGTGGCGGCAGTGGAGGTGGTACACACTGTAATAATGACAGGATAAGCAACCCCCTGGAATCCCTTTCTCCCCGGGGGGAACAAAGCGGCTACATGTTGAAATTATCTGCAGCTAAACGCCGGCTTTTCTTCTCATTCCAGTGATTTATAACAACGTCCACTGTCTCCGAAAGAATTCAAGTTCATCAGAAAATGTCAGGACAGAAAATTGTCTAGGGAAAGGCTTCATCATAAAGCCAGATGTTTATCCAAGTATGCAAGGCCCTTTTTTATTCAGGAATGGTAAATTAGAGTGTGATGCGGCATGCTATAGCTATATTAAGAGAGGGTGGAGATCAAATACTGACGCAGTTCTCTGAGACAGATTAATGGCAAACTTCCCCTCTGAGGTGAACAACCAAGAACAACTCTCTTTAGATAATTAGTAGTGAAATGCAGAGCTACAAAGAACACAGATATTTGTCTGACTACTTCACCTTGAGCTGTCTGCGAACCCGGTCAATGAAGAACTTCCAGCAGTTCTCCCTTGTATCCATCAATCCAGAGCCGCGGACCTCTGGCCTCACACTGCCAATGATGTTCTCCACCTCGTCGTCTGGGAACAGGTCAGGAATCTCCCCTTGAATGAATAAAACCACCCACATTAGCAACAAAGGAGACCACCAAGACTGTGGGAAGCATATTTGTGTTAGAGAGCTAAACTTGTGCGAGAACGCTCGAGAACTTCGAGATCTGAACTGACCCTGAGACACTCGTATCAAATCTAGGTATGTTAATAGAGGTGATGGCAGGAGGAGTTCATACAGAGGGCTTATGTTAATGCAGAGATCTCGCCTAATGCTTTAAATCAGAGCCTCACAGGAGCAAAGAATGTGTACGTCCACATATATGCACCAGCTAAAAACTCTCGATATCCAAGCCATAAGTTTGTGCTCTTTTTTGAAACCTTTATTCCACCAGGCACCGCCGGTAGATAAAGTTTTGGATTGCCCCATCTGCTTGGTGCAAATCCCCCTCTTGACCCTAACCCTAAACCTAGCTCAGTTTTCATGTCGATTAAAGACATTTCTATGATTGGTTGTTGATTCAAACGGTAGTCAACCCCTAAAAAATACAGATATGAATTATGGTACATATAAAATGATATTTCAGAACGCTTTGTGTTGCACCCTTCAAATGTTGAGCATAAATCTCGATTGCGAGGCTCAGGCTCGGTTGCAATTCTTCACAATGATGTGTTGTAGTTGATGAGTAATGCTGCAGAAATGGCACCGCGGTGATTTGTTGCCGAGGCAAAGCAAAGGCATTCCTCTCTCGGAAAACATGACACGCAGTAATTAGCGAGGCCTGCTGTTACCCGATGCCAACAGATCGTTGACCAGAACGAGGAACTTCTCGTCTGCCACTTGGGCGTCAGTCATTAGAAACACGGTGCCAATATTCTTCACGCCAGCTTTGATGTAGAGGGATGCCAGGTCAGTCTGGGTGACAGGGAGAGAGAAAGAGATGCAGCAGGAGAGTGACACACTTAATGAGATTGGGCTGTGAGCTGCTAAAGATTTGTTATTTTGCAGTTGAAACCTGTGAGGATAGTGCGTGGATTACCACCTCTGTGTTTACATACTGTGGGGATTAAGTCTATATTTCACTCAGATCCTCTTCCATGTTTAAATTTAAACCTCAATGTCAAACCTCGTCTAGCTGTAAGAAACTTTACAACACTTAATATCAGACTAATGAGTTGTTTACATGAATGTTGTTGGTTTTTTTGCAGTGTGGTGTCTTTCCGGTGTAATCCTGCTCAAACCTTGAGGTCGGCGATGCTGTAGCCTTTTCTCAAGGTGATCTGGAAAACCTCCAGATTGGAGATGAAGGCAGCCAATCGGGTCAGACTCTGCTTGCCGCTGCCGCCCACTCCAACCAGCAGCGCGTTACCCCGTGGAGACTCCAGGATTCGGTTTATGCGGCAGCTACATGTGGGGGTGCAGACAGTCGGGGGAGGCAAAAGGTGTGAAGGAGGAATCGGTGGAAGGGTCAAATAAAAGGTATGGGGGAGGCAAGCTGGATAAAGACAGTATCTGACTCATAAGACAAACAAGCACACAGTGTTTCCGTCTCTGCTTTTATACTGTCATTGTTTTATTCAGAAGTAGCAGCACAAAATGTATTAAACATTAGACTAAACGCTGCTGTGCTCCTGAGAATCTTCACGCCTTCAGTAGAACTAATGTTCCCCGTGTCCATGTTTAAAATTAAATGACTCCATTTGAATTTTTGTTGCTTCATTTAAATTTGTTGCCAATAGGAAAAAACAAACAGACTTCAACTGACATTTCAGCCGCTGTCACAACTTACATACCCACTTCAACGCTTCGGTCTTTTACAGCTCGGCTATTACTCTTCAGCTGTCGCTTCAACTGTTTCCTGTGGTCACAAGTCAACTGGCATCGCAGCTGCTTTCGACTGACACTTCAGCTGCTTTCATCTCAGCCGACAGTTGAAGTGCTTTCAGCTCCTGATACGATGTTTCCACTACTTTCGGCACTTCTATTTACATTTCAAACACCGGGATTTTCTCTAGTTTGCTGTTTACTCTTCAGCTGATCTCTCTTAACTTTCAAATGGCAGTTCAACTGCTTTCATCTGCTTCAACAGACCATTCAGTTTCTTTCAGTGTTTACACATTGACTAATATTTCATTTGATTTTATGGTTAGACATTAATGACAGACACTTCAGCTGCTTTTACTCCTTGCAGCTCTTACTCTTTTATTGCTAACATAAAAGTGACGACTTAACTTCCTACATGGCTCAAGTTCAGCTGAAACCACTGCTTTCAACAAGTACACTTCAGCTGATTTCTGATTCTACTTACACCTCAGCTACACTCAACGACTCCACTTCAGCTGACACTTAAGGCTACTTCAGTGCTTTAACTTTAACTGACACTTCAATTTGACCTGTTTATAGTTTATGCACACTTCCGTTTCCTTCATAAAATGTAGCATGTTGTACATTTATTAGTCATCTCACCCTTTAAATGACGAGAACCTGAATTCTCCTGATCCTTCAGCTCTGTGCTAACATTTTAGAAAACACAGTGTTGAGCACTGACCTTTTAAAACACAAACTGCTTGTGTGTGTTCTTGGCTTACAGATTCATGATTACAAAGCAACAGAATATTATCTGTTAGTGTCAGTAGTGTAAGGGCAGCCAAACCTTTAAACTGTTCAGTCCCACAGGACATCATTTGTACCCACATTTTCTACAGATACCAAATATGTCGACTCGCGGTAACCATGGTGAGGGATTTTTTAAGCAGCTGACAAGTCTCGGGAGTCAGATTCTCAACAGATTGACAGATTCCTGGGAATGATGAGAGAACACGCCAGGTTTACGGGGACACACACACGCAAATTTGGGTCAAAACACGGACTTAATGTGACACAAAGGCCTATCAAGACGGACACGTTGGAGGACTAACTTCTCTTCACTTGACAGCATACTGACTCACCATGAAGCGACGTAACTGGGATGGACTTCACAAAAGCGAGTAAATCATATCACTGGTTGACAGGTGTGGGGGTGTGAGGTAAGTTAAATAAAGAACATATTGTAATACTCGTTATTATTTCTAACATGATTTGGACCATTGTCACAATCGGTGTGTTCAGACCAAGCTGTAACCTTCTCAAGATGGCAGCGGCCAATGCTGCATATTTTGAGCTTCAAACCAGCGCCTCGGAGACCTATGGGTGAAGTCACTCATGCGTCCATTCTTTATACTTTCATTGGTGTCATGGTTTGGTTCTGTCTGTTTTGTGCTGTTATTTTTCCCTTTTGGTGCTCTTTGTTTCTCCCCTCCCCCTTCCTGTTCTCTTGCAGGTGCAGAGGTGTGATTGGCTCCTCCCTTTTCCTGCCTACAGACTTACCTATCAGCCTATCAGCTTCTTCCCTCTCCCTTTTAGGCCTGGCTTTCCCAGACTCCCAGTGCCAGAGTATTATTCCCCATGAGCTCCAACCGCATGTCTGGTTCCTTTGTTCTCCCGAGAGAAGATTCTTTGGCTGAAGTTTTCCACCTGAGAAGGTCGCTTTATGTTTGGTTTTTTGAGGACATTGGCCCATTGCAGTGCCTATCTACTTGTTTGATTTGGATTTTTGTGGACTTTGCAACATTAAAGTGACTTTTGGTTAAACACCTTCTTGTAATCTGTCTCTGCTTCGGGGTCCTACTCTGATCTTATAACAATTGGTTCAGACAGAACACAAATTGCATATGAAATCAAAAGGAAGATGTGATTGGATGTGAATTTAACTAGCTTGTCACAAAAAACAAAACAAGTCGGCACGCAATTATAAATGTTTCAATTCAAGAAAGTAATTGTAATAATAGAATAATGATAATAATAATGGATTTATAAAGGTGTAGCACCTGAGAAAAAAATAAACAAATAACAGGAAGAAGCAGAGTTTCTGGTGAGTTCTGAGCTGAGACTGAGGCAGAGCTGAACACTAACACACAGAACACTCCCACATATTGTACATGGTGGATGCATATGCTGCTAACTAGCTCACATCTGTTCAGTTAGTACATTGTTTTTGGCAAAAAGTCAAACTTGTGTGAATGACGCGAGTTGAAAATGTGAATAAAATGATGCGCAGGACATTCAGAATGATTCATTTTGATAGAACGGTGCAACTAAATTATAACTGAGAACAAACTGACACGGAACAAATGATAATGACAAACAGGGTGCACTGAGGTTACTTTTTCAAACCTTAAAGCTACTTGAGGGCAGTGGATAGAAAAACTAGATGTTTCAGGTTGGTACTTTTTAAAACTTTTAGCCTGAAGCAAAAACCGGACCTGTTCTGTGCATTTCTGCTGGGCCACCATGATGTATGCTGCAAGACTTTTACCGATTTGCCTGTCTGCGCTTGACAGTCTGTGAAATGGAACTGCAAATCCGAAAATACCTGGGAAGCCAGGTGATTTCCCTGACAGACAATAAAGAAACACTCTTTCTTTTTTTGTACCCCCCTTCCCACACACACAGGCACACAAACACTGTCCCCGGGGATTCCAAAACTTCCACTCACATGTGAGCCATGGCGTCCTCAAACAGCACCAAGTTTAGTGTGGCGTTGACCTCGTTGTAGCTGTCCAGCACCTCCAGCAGGGTTTTATTGAGGCTGCTCCAGGACTCTGCAGCCATGTACCTGGCCTCCCCCACCCCGCGGGCAAAGTGGCAGTACAGGTTCATCTCCCTGGTCTGTTCCAGAGTCTCCTCCATGTCCTCGGGCGAACACACACACACATATTGCGGTGGTAAACATACAGCCCCACACACTAACCCTGTCAGCATAACATTAGTGTTAAGCTTAAACAGTCTGGACAGGGACACAGCTGAATATCACAGCTGCACAGAGGGTGACCTAGTTCATTTTCACCCTGGCAACTGTTGGGCTGCGAATATTTCACTGGAAAGATTTTGTGTGTCTCTTAGGGATGCTTGTTTTCTCTGCTGGCATGAAGTCGCAGTAGGTGTGATAAATGAGAAATCTTTTTTTTTACAAATTCACATCTTTATCATGTTCAGGTGCAGTCCTCTTTGTCGTAGTATCAGGTGCACTTCCTCTCAGTGTAACAGTCTCTAAAGACTTCCTTGTTTGCATGTGAAAATAGCAGGAAAACATACTGCATATTGCTCTGTGGCACCGGGGCAAATTGTCCTAAGTTTACACAAGGTGCCAACTCTGAATAATACATGCTGGAGTGGGTAGTATTATTCCCTCTCTCTCTCTCTCTCTCTCTCTCTCTCTCTTCCTTCCTTTCTGTGGGTGTGTGTACACATATACTTGTCAGGTTCTTCATTGTGGCATGACTAGTGTGCATGCGATAGAGCCAGAGAGGCTAGTGAGGGGAGCAGTGGACAGAAAACCATTAAAATGTTTTCCAATTTGCCGGGCTGACAGTACAGACCCTGACAGCCAGACCTCCATACCATACTGATTAATATTCTCTCCAACCCTCTCCTGGCTCTCCGCCCTCTCTCTCTATCTCTCTCCCACCCCAACATCCCTTTTTCTCTTCGCTGTGTTGGCCACTGATGTCCAGGTCCAGACACAGAGCAGGCAGCCTAATGATTTCCCCCACTTCCTTCCCCCACGACCCCCAACACTCCAGCCTCTCTCGTTCTTGTCTTCCTCCGCTGAACTTTGTAAAACTCTCACCTCGTAGAACTTTTTCACTGTGTCCGCCTGCAGCTTATCAAAGACCTGGAAGTCCTGCTCCTCCACCAGCTTGTCTCTGTAGACCCGGTTGGACTCATGCAGGTAGATTTTCAGCAGGTCCGGAGGGGCTTTCAGGCACTCGCTGGTACAGAAGAGAATGCCCTGGGCAGAGAGGGAGAGGGGGAGGCTTAGAGCTTCAATCCAGAGGTTTGATTTGGAGTGAACAGGGAAATACAGCACAGTCACTGTGGGCGAATCGATGGATATTGAGTGGGCAAGCTGTTAGTAGGTGTGTCGGAGAAATAATAGCAGGGCTTTTCTTTCATCTCACTATCTCAGAAGTGTTGTTGCATGTGGAGATAAGTTGTGTGTGCAGGTGCTGGATAGAAGAATGAATAAAAACTCAAGGAAAAAGTCTGCATGAGACTGTAATGCTTCTAGACAGTTTATTTCTGTGTCTGTCATTTTATTGGAGTGTCTGAATTTGAGTAGGAATTTTACTGGGTGGGAACATATATGAGAAAAAATGGTGGTTACCAAGTGGCGACCTCTGTCACTGTGAAGTGAAGCGAATGCGGAAGTGACAACAACTGCAGCTCCTCAAACGACCACTTGAGGCTGGCTGCAGAACCAAGCCCCCATGTTCAAATGTCCAACTTCACAGCAGAAATATGACTCAGCTATCAGGGATCAAAATGTTGATCATACATAAGAGTCTGAACTCTACACAAACCCACAAATTGCACCGGGCCGTGTTACGTGTACGCTGCGGTCGCTGCAGTAATACGCGGTCATTCTAGTTAATGTTTCCAACTCCACCAGCCCCGCTGCAGGCCAGTTCACAAGCTTCCCAGAACCGGGCCTCCGCTCGGCGCTGTGTTGAATATGCGGTTGCTTTATTTTTGGCGGACGCCACGAGCAGCCCGTGCAATTTACACAGAGCACATTGAGCTGACAGGAAGCCAGACACAGAAGAAGCATAGAGATCCGGTTGATTTTCAAAATAAAACAACCCAAGCAAACTGCTGGTCATAAAAACAGACAAAAGGGGAACAAATTAACTATGTGACATATTTACACACGTAGAATCATATTTAGAAGCACATAAACCAAGAAAATGACCAAATCTGATCAAGTAAACAAAGTCTGGTGGGCTTCTGAAACACTCCCAGGGTTTGAAGACACGTGCAGGACCAAAACAGTGTCCTAGCTGCAACATGACAGAGACGTGGCGCGTGGGGTTTTGGGGTTACTGCTACTGTAGAGCACAAGTGACAAAAGTACACACATTCTTCACAAAAGTATAAGTGTTGATTCAACTTTTTAAAGTTTTTTTTTTCTTTTTTAAGTAAAAGTATAAAAGTATAATGTATAAATGTAAAAAGTCTGTTGGATTCTCTATGGGACATTTCTTCTGGCTCTTTCTTTAGCTTATCTTTAGATACTCAAGCAAAGTACAGATGCCTGAAAAAACTACTTAAGTTCTCCAACAAATGATTTGTACTTTGTTACTTTACACCTCTGCTATATAGTAAAGAGTTTTAGTACATTTAATCATTCATTCAAGGTACAATCTGATGTAGGGAGGCTGAGCCAGATGCTAATGTCAGTATGCTAACATGCTCACAATAATACTAACTGTTCAGCAGGTCTTTAGTCGGATTACAGTGATCACCATCTTAGCTTAGCGTGTTAGCATGCTAACATTTGCTAACTGCCAATAAACATGTATGGCCGAGGACAAAGAGGACGTCATTAGTTCTTCAAGTATAATGTTCATAAACCAAAGTCCCGGACAGACAGCAATCTTGACCTGATGATGGCGCTAAACACATCGAGGACGTTACTACAGTTCATCATAGCACTTAAATGCTTCTACCATATTTCATGGCAATACATCCAATAGTTGCAGAGATATTTCAATTAAAACCAAAATTTCAACTTCATGGTGGCGGTAGAAGAGAAGTCAGGGAATCATTAAGTCAACAGGATTCATCAGAATTTTGTTCCGAATTGTAGATGTGGACTAAATAAGTGTAAATGTTGACCTGGTGATGGCGCTACATGAGTCCTTAGGATTTATCCTCTCTAGATATTATTTTTTCTATACCAAATGTCATGGCAATCTATCCTGTAGTTAAGACATTTTACTAGAAAACAGAAATGTCAATCTCTTGGTGGGACTGCAAACAGTCAGGTGATCACCAAAGTCATCAGGTTTCATCCTCTGGGAGACAATCATCTAGCATGGCTGAAAATAATCTTTTCTTTTGCATACTTCTGTTCATCGTCTGTTCACAAACAATCTGAAATGAATACAGAAAATGGTGACAATGAACAGATGAGATTTAGAGGATGATTGATGATTAATGTGTCTCTGGAGGAAGCCTGTGTGACGTGTTGGCTCTCCCATGGGACCGTTCGGGATGCAGTCAGGCAGAACTCGACACAATCTAGGTGCCTCTCATAACAGGTGCCATATAGGATGACGAAAGGGACAAAGAGGCTCCCAGGCACTGTTTGTTCCCCTCTGCGCACTGTCACCCAGGAGGCAGAGACAGAAGCAGAGGCGAGCAGATGTTGTGTGTTTCCAGCCCCAGAACTTATTCTAATCAACAGAATCATCTCCGGGGGTAAAGCCAGCTGAATCTGATCTGCTTCATATCTGAGCTTGCCGAATGTGACAATTGGCTGCTAAATCCACTGTGTAATGGTGCAGATGGGAGGTGCGCCTGTGTGTGAGTGTGTGGACATTTGCGTTGATGTGTGTGCTTGAAGATTCAGACTGAGCCAGAATTATCGCCACTACTCTAGATCTACAATAGCCAAGATGTTTTTCCACAAGAATGTGTGGATGATCTAATCCCTTGACTTTTAATAGATCTGTCTTTTCTACTCCATTTCATTGCTTAATGGTGTCAATCATGACACCCTGCATTTATTGTGTGAAAGTGTGCCTCAGCAAAACAAAACACCATATGGCAGCTCTATATAACAGTCATACTCGCAGGATTAGTTGTCCGTTGTAGCAAACGAACAAACGGCAAAGCGCTAACAAACTGAGGAGGAGAGAGAACTTTGTTTTCCTTCTATCCAGTCGACTTTGGCAGACAATCTCATCCTCTGTGTCCCTGATCTTTCGTTGCTTTGTTCGACTCAGAGGAGAGGGATTAGAGAGTTCTGGGTGTCGGCATGTATCTGTCTGTCTGTCGCACTGTCTGCAGCGGGCACGCTTTCCTCGTAGCCTGACAGCTGCTCTGAGCCCCAAACAATGCTTCCCCGGCTAACAACTGCACCCAGCTGACTATCCACGGAACATCATACAGACATATCGTGCAGTCAGTAGAGTTCGCCTCTCTGCACCACAAGTCTCATCTACACTCTTTCTTTCTTTTTCTTTCCCTTGTCTCTTCTCCTACTCTTTCATTTCGTCCATCTTTCCCCCCTTTGCCTCCTGAGATTCGAGGAGCTCATTTAGGCTGACGTGGGGAAGACAGGCCCTCGGATATGCCCGCTGGTCATGGCAGAAAATGAACATTGGCAAATAGAGCTCTCTGACAACGCTCCCAGTTGGATGCCAAAGTGTTTGTCTAGCCCTATAAGTGGAATTTGGCTAGTGGCTACTGTACTTCACTTATAGTACATCTAAATTAACATCCACGGGGCGCAGTGGTCGTCCCAACGCTTGGAGAAAGTAGAGTTTTATGGAGACAGATACAACGGATGAAAGAGAAAGACAGGGTACTGTGAGAAAGTAAGTGGTGAGGGACCAAGTGAAAAAAGAGGCGGAGAAAAAAAAGAAAATTTGTTGGCGCTAGCTCCTATTTATTATTCAACAAAAAGCCTCTAACCTGAGAATTTTGTCAGCGACAATACTCTCAAAAGATGCAACCTTAGGTATTGTCTGGACCTGCTACTTTTGTCACTTTTTAAAATACCTTTGCAAAGAGTGTTGCGAGCTCACACACAGTCCCTGAGCTCAGTTTTTCTGGCTCATTAGAGTTGATCATAATGAGACGGCAGCCTTTGGCTACATCTTCCAAACTTCCAAAGTTTTACAAAACAAAGTGAATCACAGTGAAGACCCCCCCAATTATTTCGGTTGAGGCAAACATCTGAGACGTCAAGCCAGAAAATACTGAGTGACAACCATTTAGGCTGCATGCTCGAAAACGAGAGGGAGCGTTTGTACTGTCTCACCAAATACTTTTCCACTTCTGAAGGTGCAAAAGCACAGAGGTACGGTGGGGGAATTACAGCTGAGGCAGAGCTGTGAGCTCACCTCTTCCCGGCTGTTCTAAGGTGTTAGAGCCAGGAGCTGAATAAGTAAGGATGAAAAACTTCAAACGAGCTCCGCTGAGTGTCTTTGTTGCGTTCTTTCTATTGTCTCTATGGGTGGAAAAAGGAACAGTGAAAAAGCTTTGACACTGTTTCCTTTGTGTGGGTACTGGAGGTCCAGTCACACGGTGCAGACCCCTTAAAACACAAAGACTTCTTTCAAAGGTTGCCTTCAAAGACTTACGAGCGCTAAACTTTCTACTATGATCAAGGCTCTGGAAGGTAAGTCTTGGGGTCATCAAGGCCTTGAGCTTTGGGATAGTAATAATGCTTAACTGATAGTGCAGCGGGCTCAAAGCTGCCACAAATCAAGTCATTTTTATGGATAAAATCCAATAATTATACAGGAATTAGGGTTAATCATATCCTACTTAATAAAGACACAGTGAAATGACATCTTTAAGGCCTCCTACTTAATAAAGACACAGTGAAATGACATCTTTAAGGCCTCACAAGCCTCCTCAGATGGCAAAACACTTATTTGACATTACACACTTATTGGTCATGTGTGGTGAGATGTGAAAGTAGGCAGCAGGGTTTGAACACAATAACATTGGTCACGTTACTTATATGTGACACAGCATGAATACCTTCAAAAGCACAAATGCCAATGCCATGGTGGCACTGCAGAAAAAGTCAGGGGATCCCCAAAGTCATCTAGGGAATCATTCTTTTCTCAGCAAAATTATGATGATATGAAAAAAAATGATAGAAATATGGTTCTGTGTTTGTTTCTAGTCTTCTCATCCCTCAAGATCGGATGTTTTTGTCTGCCACTATTATTGGCTTCATGTAGGTCATGTTTTACTCCATTTAGGTCCGTTCCCATTAAGTCTGGGAACCCATCGGCTATCTTACAGCGATTTAGCCAATGCTTCTTCTGGTTCTGTGTAGTCAGCAAATATTAGGGAAGCAAGTAAATGATATATCTGGTCCAATCCTTCTCTGCAGTCATATTAGCAACTTTATATGCGAGAATAGTGAGAAAGACACATTTCAACAAATCTCTGTAAAGAGATTTAAAGCTAAAAAAAAGCATTGTCAGATGCTAGCTGATTCTGAGGTTCTGAGATGTTCTGCCTCCATTGTTCTTCACATGGAAGTTTACCTGGAAACACTTTTTCAAGTTCCCATTAGGCTGAAGTGTAATCACTTTAGTGCCACCCTAAACCTTTCCTCTACCAACATTATCATAAGTCCAAATTTCAACTTGCAAGCTAATCATGTTCCCATCAGCCTCAGCCCAACTTGGTGCCATTTAGCAAATGTTAGCATGCTAACACACTAAAGAAAAATGGTGAGCATGGTAAAAAACACACCTGCTAGCATGTTAGCATTGTTATTGTGAGCATGTTAGCATGCTGACATTAGCATTCAGCTCAAGCTTCTGTTGATACATCCTCTTACACAACCTGCTGTCTATGTGCATGTTTGATGCTGCAGTCTGTGCTTCTAACCACCGTGTTCACTATGATTGTACATGTATGAATAACTTAGACATGACACAAAATTTTATCTATTGTTATATAAAATAATTGAATAGGTGAATATGAAGTGATACATTTTGACCCCTGTGCATTTTGTATGTGTGTAATAGTAGTTTAGTGGGAACTCAAAGCTGCATGTAAAAGTCCTAGATGGAATTATTAAATATGAAGTTCCTATAGCTGAGTGGCTTAAAGCATTAATTATACAACGGAGTGTGTTAAATGAGAGAGCCTGCCCTCCATGAAACCGTGGAGGATTTTGACAGAAATATGGCCCCAAAAGCTTCTCCCCTGACAGCCTCCGCGCTCTGATATTATATTCATTTAAATACATTAAATCATCACTAACACCCGTGGAAGTGCAAATCCATTCTATTTTCTGTTACACTTATTTCAGACTTATTTCCAGCTTTTAGACCCAGCTCTTAAATCAATAATAATTTAGATGAGAAATTAGTGACAGAAGCCTGGCTCTTTCCACGTGGGAAGCAGAGCCGTAAAAACAGAGAGGATCGGGGCAGAATATCCAGCTCCTTGTTAGAAATGGAAAGAAGAGTGGCGTGAAAAAAAGTGCACGACTTCTTCAACTTAACTTCTGATGTTAAATTGTGAAGATTAACCTGAGCTTGTTCTTCCTGTCCTGTATATTTTCTATCTATGTGTCACCTGGAAGATGTTGGAGAGGTCTCGCAGGTTGAAGATGTAGTGGAACTTGACTGCGGTGGGGAGGAAGGTGGAGGAGATGCGCTGGTGCAGGGCCAGGGCTAACTGGACCGCATTGGAACAGCTCTTCTGCAGGGCGGCGCTGAAGCCCTCCCCTCTCAGGTGCTGAGACAGGATGGAGGTGTAGATGGTGCTCAAGGCCTCGGCTCCGGGAAACGACAGGGCGAAGACGGAGAAGTGCCGCTACAGGGGGGAGATAACAGCACAAACAAGGCGACGGTAAACATGTTGCTGCCCGCTAATGATGCAGTCAATTATCCTCCAGACTAAAAGCGAGGGTCACCTTGTGGGTGTTTACAGCAGTAAGTGAAGAGGGACTGTCGCTCGGTGACAAGCGTGCCTTTTAAATTCAAATAAATTCTAATATGACCATCTTTAGGTTTGACCTATAATTATATTATTCTCCTTCAGGAAGTCGTCCTCCAAGTTTAGTCCAACTTGGGTCAGTGAGTATGTACTGTATATCCAGTTAGAAGGATCCTAGCTTTGATCATACACTGCATGCTATATAATTATTATAATCTTATTCAAGAGTCTGATATACTGTCTGCACATTCTATTTGACTGCTTGCAAATCTGTTATGACACTAATTTACTTCATGGCTGCCACGGGCGAGAAAGTAGAGGTGCAGCAGATCACAAATCTCAGATCATATCACGATTTTAATCACTGATTTCTGTATAAGCAAAAGAAGAAAAACAGTAGGGTTAAGCAGGGTTTGATTTGGGTTAAATTTGCTTAACTTGTGTGTTTGGGCTTTTAAACCAGTCTTCTCTAGCCAAGTTTTTGCACTTCAAAGTAAAACATGGCATTTCACTGCAACTCTGCATCAAGAATTAGATAATTGAAAAGACTACGATGGTTAAATTTTGCAGTTAATCCACGTTTCACATGCGTGCAGAAGTGTGCGAGATCTGTGCATACATAACTGCTAGAAAGTGTGTGTGTGTGTGATCTTGGTTTGTGCCAGTCCCTAAAGCTAACCCTATGGCTTTAACTTCAGTCCAAAACAAATGTCTTAAAAAGCTTCAACGTCTGACATCTGCTCTCTCAGAAAGTTGGGGGGGGGGGGGTTAAAGACTCACTGCTGCTCATGTTCAACAGAATTTATGAACATCTTGAACAGCTCTATAGCTTTATGAAAAATCTGATTTTAGAAGTTATTTTAAAGGTGTAAGGTTTAGAAGTATCTCTTAGCAGGAATGGAATAAATGATTCATTAGTATGTTTTCATTAGTGTATAACAACCTGGAAATAAGAGTCATTGTGTTTTCATTGTCTCAAAATGAGGCCTGGAGATCTACAGTGAGAGTGGGTCCTCTTCATGGAGTCAGACATGTTGAACCATCAAACCAAACACTGATCTAGATATGGCCTTTTGCTTTTTGTGTGAATTTGGCAGCCAGAGTTTTTCCTACATGCTGGAATAATAAGGGTGAGGCGTGGGAGAATATTAGTTTGGTCGCAATCTGCAACTTCACTGCTAGGTGTCGCTAAATCCTACACACTGGACCTTTAACACCATTTGGCCTGAACTACTGTATCATGAATTCATGAATTCATCATCAGCATGATAAACGTGAAAACACCTGAGACCAGATGTTTCCAGTATTACTAATTAAGGTTCCGTTCCATTCACTCATTTGCTGTGGTTCATGTCGGCTCACTGGAAAGGCTCTGCTGTAAGAAATGGAAATGTCTGTGTTGACCCTATTATTTCATGTCAGAATGGCTGCTGTGAAAAAGTCGATTGTGGACTCGATAAATATTACTTTGGTTGCAGGCAGGAAGATTCTATACTGTCATCTTAAAGAATAAGCACCTGTTGTGTGCAACCCCAATTCCAAAGAAGTTGGGACGTTGTGTAAAATGTAAATAAAAACAGAATACAATGATTTGCAAATCACTGCAAACCCATATTTTATTCCTAATAGAACATAAACAACATATCGTGTGTTGAAACTAAAACATTTTATCATTTCATGGAAAATATTAGCTCATTTTAAAATTGATGGGAGCAATACATCTCAAAAAAGTTGAGACAGGGGCAACAAAAGGCTGGAAAAGTATACAGCACAAATCAAAAACAACTGAAGGAGCATTTGACAGTTAATTAGGTTAATTGGCAACAGGTCAGGCCTCTCAGATGTAAAGATGGGCAGAGGTTCACCAATCTGCGACAAACTATGTCTAAAAATGACGTAACCATTTCAGAAAAATGTTCTTCAATGTAAAATTGCAAAGACTTTGAAGATCCCACCATCCACAGCGTAAAATATCATCAAACATTCAGAGAATCAGGAGGAGTCTCTGTGCAAAGGACGAGATCAAAGGTCAAAACTGGATGCTCATGATCTTTGGGCCCTCAGATGGCACTGGATTAAAAACAGGCATGATTCTCGACTGGAAATCACTGCACGGGCTCAGGAACACTTCCAGAAATCACTGTCTATAAACACAGTTCACCTTGCAATCCACAAATGCAAGTTTAAGCCGCATCAAAAAGTGAACACTATCCAGAAATGCTGCAACATCTTCTCTGGGCCAAAGCTCATTTAAAATGTTCTGAGGAAAAATGGAAAACTGTTCAGATCAATTAAAAATTTTAATTCTTTTTGTAAACCATGGGCACTGTGTCCTGCGGACTAAAGAGAAGGACCATCCAGCTTGTTATCAGCAGACAGTTCAAAACCATCAATGCTGAAAAGTACATAGAGGTTTTAGAGCAACATATGCTCGCATCCAGACAATGTATCTCTCAGGGAGGGCCTTGCATATTTCAGCAAGACAATGCTAAACCACATACTGTATCCTTCACAACATCATGGCTTTGCAGGAAAAGAGTATGGGTGCTGAACTGGCCTGCCTGCAGTCCAGACCTTTTTACCAATGGAAAACATTTGGCGCATCATAAAACAAAAAATCCAGCAACGAAGGCCCAGGACTGTTGAGCAGTTAGGATCCTGCACTAGACAAGAAAGGGACAACATTCTTCTCCCAAAACTCCAGCAAGTGATCTCCTCACTTCGCAGACATGTACAGACGGTTGTTAAAAGAAGAGGGTTTGCTGCACAATGGTGAGCATTGCTCTGTCCCAACTTTTTTGAGATGTGTTGCTGCCATCAATTTCAAAATTAGCTCATATTTTTTCATGAAATGATAAAATGTTTCAGTTTCAACACATGACATGTTGTTTATGTTCTATTGGGAATAAAATATGGGTTTCTGTTTTTATTTACATTTTACACAATGTCCCAACTTCATTGGAAATGGGGTTGTACTTGGTGCATAAACCAATGGCAGCCCTCTCATCCATTTTTTACTGACAGCATTGGCTTAGTTTACTTTTAAATCTGTTGTCGAGTCTACATTTATTTCTAGAAAGAGATAAATAAAAATTTATCAGATGGTGCAAGAATAACTCATCTATCTCGAGCGAGGTCAGAAAACAAGGACACAGTGATTGAAGGAGTCTCTGAGTTTAAATACAAGAGTGCAGCCGTGAATGTTTTTCTTCAGTTAAACGAGGTCAGAGTGGATCATCGTGTCCTTAAGCTTGTTTACAACTCTCTGTTTCACTTTTGTGTTGAACGGACAACAAGCTCTTTTTAATGACTTTGAGTTGAGCCATGAGGGATGCCGTTACAACATAACCACAAGATCTGAGTATTCCTCTGTACATCACAGTGTTTAACATTCATCAGTCATCAGGGGAATCCACAGTGACCGTAACTTAAACACATCGGTATACATGTACATATGTTGTCTTTTTATTTTATCTTCAGTGGGTACAAATGGACTTGAGGCTGAGTATTTTAAAGTGTTGAGAAATGGACTCTCACACTGTTAGTCTAGGCCTTTTAGTTTGTGGGCAATGATAAAAATATGAATGAATAGCAGCTTTGTGCTTCAGAATAGGTGTAAGTGCCTAAACGTAGGCAAAAACTTGATCACTAAACACTCACAGTTGTTTCTGGAACACTCACATGTGAGGCAGCAGACATACTGTAGTTTGTCATTTCGAGGTGAAGATTTCTTCACCAATAAGTAGAGCATAATATCATTTTCATTTATTTGTTTTCTATCATTTCACTCTATTTTCTGTGTGGATATCACACAGTGATTCAACTGCAACAGGTCCACACACACCACAGCAGCTGGGCTGCAGTGATCTGATTCAGGTTTCCGTAACCAGAAAGTAACATTGAGATAACACACATATGAGCACTGACAGTATAAAGAATGGACAGGGGATGTGTGACATCAACCACACATTTCTGAAGAGCCGGGCCGAAAGAAGCCTGATTGTTCAAACAAGCCACCTGTAATTGCACCCACCTGTCAATCAAAGTGGCTACTCTTTTAATTCTGTATAACTTTAAGCCTTAATATCATTTGAACAGGTGAGTTGTTTATAAATTCACCCTCAGTACAGTTGTCATGAACGGGGAAATTAGCTATAGAGACCAAAACTGTTTTTTGTACCAGGCTGTAAACATGTAAACATGTATAGGAGTTTTTGGCACTTCTGAAGTGGCGTCGTGTCACAGTCTGGGGGTTGCCGCTTGATATTAACTGATCTGACAGCCAGGATGCATGTGAACATACTAAGTAATGTCTGCATTAATTTCTTCATAAGTTTTGGGTCTACTGTGACGACTGTACAGATAAACTTTTATTGTGTTATATAACTTTCACTTCTGTGTTTTTTTGTGCTCTAAAGTTTCGGTTTAATTTTTGCTTTCATGAACAAACAAATGAACAATAAATAATGTGCCACCACCCTCGGGCAAAGCGGCCCAAATTCTGAGACATAATGTCGAGACGCGTCATCATTTAGCTTCATCTGAATCCAATCCATCACACATGAACGGCTGCGTCGATGAATGAACGGGCAAATGAACAAACAAACGATGAAGACAGACAAACAACTGAACAAAGTTCTGCGGAAAACGTAACGTCGTCTGCTTTAGTAAGACAAGATGATAACGTGATAGCATGTGCAAGAGGAATTAGTGCACATGTAAGCTCAGCAGTGTGTTGCGTAACCAGTGGAACACAATGTCCTGTGAGGACATGCTGTGTGTGCATGTGTGTGCATGTGTGTGTGTGTGTGTGTGTGTGTGTGTGCACCTGCAGTCGTGGATTGATGGTGAAGCTGCCAGCTGTGGGGTTCATGCAGGACACGTACTGAACGCTGTGTATTTCCTTCAAAAGCAGCTTATTACGGTCATACCTGGGAATACACACACACACACACACACACACACACACACACACACACACACAAACAAGCAGCAGAAAAAAAAAACATTATTTAACAGCCTTCCCTGCACACACACGTCCTAACTCACACAAACACACACACACACACACGCTCTTTCCTCATGCTTCTGCCGATATGGACACCTTAGCTCCTACTTAAGCTGCTGTGGCTCAGTCGCGTCCTCCTTCCTCTCAATTTCATACCTGAAATCCTCCCAGCATATCTCTAATGGGCTGACCGTGTCTAAGCCAGTCAGCCTGTGTCTGACGCAGTGGAACCATGTTCAGAATGGCCTCACTGTGTCAGAGAGATGAGCAACAAAATCCTTTTAAGGGGAATCACACAACCCTGCACTCACCTTTGACTTTTGACACGTGAGGCATTCGAAAGGCTGTTCATTTAAATTACACCTATGAGCCGCTGGGACTCTGAATTCTCTGAATTCTCCTTTTCTATGTAAATATCCGGTGAAACTGTCCATCATTTAATCAATTCCACTGCCGTGTTTTCTTCCTCTTCAAACAGCCCAGGCGTGTCCTCATGTTCGCTCATACATATAAAGTATTTTGCATAGCTGCATGTAAATGACTCTCACCAGTGATTGTAGTCCATGTGTTGGCGTATGAGTGTGTGAGGTTGCACCGTGCCATATGCATCCACCTCGGGCATGTTCATGTCGTCTATGAAGTAGATCAGTCTCCTGCTGCCCGGAGGTCCGTAGTTGCGTCCCGCTTTCTTCTCGAGGGGTTTTTCCAGCACAGCTGTGTAGGAGACGAATGGACGAGGAGAGAGCGGAGATGTAGGAGAGGAAGAATGAACACATTGAATAGCAATATTTATGGGATAGTTTGCTGTTGGCGAATCAGCGTGGAGACATTTGATTTAACTCTAAGAGAACATAAGCCAGTGGTGGGTTGGGACCCGTAAAGGGGTCATGAGACGAAGCAAAGTTTTTTGCTTTTTTATTTTGAAATTCTACATAGTTTTACTTTTCAGGCCTCTAGATATTATTCACATGGATCACACTGAGGAGAGAAAATCACACTTGGACTGTTCACAGCTCACAGGCATGCAGCCTGTTCGAGAGTTCGCCGTTTGACATGTCTTTGGATTAAACAATCAGGAGCTTGGGAATCACCCAAAATCACAAGTTTATCTCAGATTGGTTCCAGAACTCTGAGCCACATGTAAATATCTCTGACAACACATTTTAGGGGGTATTATGAATGGCATCTTCCCATATTGCTATCTAGACTCAAGAAAAACAGTGAGAGGAAAAACAGCCTTCAAAACAAGGATCAACCAGCTGTACAGGTTGTTTGTGGGTCAATTTACAGAAATAACAGACGGAAAAAAAGTTAGCTACTTGCAGCAATGTAGTCTGGTTATCAGGATGTACAGCATCTATCCTTATTTGGTATATTTGGTTTAAGTATCAGGCCGATCAGTGAATTTTAGTGGGATATAGAAAGTAAATGACTCGGTTGTGTTCTATATTTTCTATATTAGAACAGCTCAGGGTGCATTACTGTGAACAATAAGTTCATCATCAGTATTGTTTCAATGATTACATGTAGACTAAAATAAGGAGCACTTATTTTGAACTTTTTTGAAACACAATTTTGGACACACACATTTCAGCCAATGAGAAACAAATATTCTACATGGGGAACATTAGTTACCTGATGTCTCTGATTCCTACCTTGGAGCATCGCAGACGTGGTGTAATAGTTAAATGGGACATTTTTAATCATGTATTTCTCTTGGTCCAGTGAGCCCAGCTTGTCACCAACCAGCACAGACTTCCCTGTCCCAGCGTTCCCAACCAGCATGACGGGCCGTCGATGCTCCAGGAGGCGGTCCATGAAGTAACGGACTCGGATGGTCTCTGTGGTGTGGACCAGACATGCCTGCACATGGAAAACAAACATTCAGTATGTATCTCATCCCTGTTACTGTCAAGTAAGAAATGACAATATATGAATTAAAGAAGAAGAGAAGAACTTTTTTGAAACATCTTGAATTTAATTAACAAATATTGGTGACCAAAATATTTACTCTCAGTCAGAATATTTACAGTTAACAAAGAAACTTGTCAGCACTCTGCTAGTAACTAAGACACTTCAGAATTAACTTAAACGTGTCTTTGGTGTCTCTGGTCATTTTTTCCTTCAGTGTCTCAGTATTTTATGTATATATAATACTGATAGAACTGTGGTGAGATATAAATGATTGAATCACCGTTTTATATTTTGGTGACAGAAAAATTGAAGAATTGCACCTGTGATGAATCATGAACATATAAATATTGCATAAGGAAACATGTTAGACACTGCAGACACAGAGCAACATTAGCATTATTTTGGACTTGAATAGTAGTCTGTGTTGTCACATGCACCAGCTAATGTGTGGATGCTGCTTCATTGTTTTTGATGTTTTCATATGTAAAAAAAAAATGTATGTATGTAAATAAAATGTATTATTATTATTATTATTATTATTATTAACTATTACAGGTTATAATTTAAGGAAAAGTCCAGAAATCTGTGAACTTCCACCAAAAACCTTAACACTGTTGTACCTGAAGTGGTGCATCTGCATCCATCTCAAACTTGGGCACCATCTTGGACCAGGGTTCGAACTTCTTGGTCTCGGGGTCGATGTAGTAATCAAACACGGTGCCCTGGGACGGGAACTTGATGGTTTTGAACTCGGCCACCCACCACTTGCTGAACTCCACTCTGTAGTCAACCAGCTACGCTCACACAGAGCACACACACACAGAGGGTAGGAGGTCGGTCAATACTCTAAAATGACTTCCTCTCTGCTTTTTTTCTCCCCTCCCTGTACAGTAGCTATAGATCTGTGCATTTTGATTTACAATGGTGTGAATACAAACCGGAGGACAAATAAATGGCGACAACATAGAGATACAGCGGCAACAGTTGAAGGGTAGAAAATGAGAGATGGCAGGCCTATCTATCCATCTGTCTGCTTCAGACAGTGAAGCAGCCCCATCGCTGCTGGCTGGCAGATCCTCGCCCTCCTCTCTGCCTCCCCACCCCTTGGTACCTGTCTCCTCTATTCACTACCAACTCTCCAGTCAATAAAACCACTTAGCATTTAAATGCATCTGTGATGGGAAAATAAAGTGGAGTACATTTGTACCGAGGGGAGAGCGGTTTTATCCCATAACTTATATGGACGCGCTTACTGTACGGCGCTAAGTGGATTGCTTAGCAACTGCTTGCCGCGGCTCTCCTGCTGATTTAAATTCAGCCAGCCTGTGTTGTTGAGCAGAAATGGAGTCCACTTCATTTTGAGATGGAGATCTCCCCCTTTTTCAAAAAAAAAGCTGTCATTTCTTCAACTGGAAATAACTTTCAAATGACTTTTCATAAATAGAGACACAAAGTTGAGTTACATAAGAGCCATCAGGGCTCGAATAGGACCAAGAAATACCCATAATGCAAGTGTAAAAAACTCTTTCAAGAAGGAGTTATGAGAAGAGAGAGAAAATAATCATTCAGCTGTTTCAGTTGTGCCCCCTTCTTTTCCCCCTTTATGCAACCACTTAGTAAGCATCTCACATGGCCACGGGCCCACGCAGTACCTGGTCTTGGAACATGGCTCCCCCAAAGGCCCAGACAGCAGCAAAGACAAAATAGAGCTCATAAAGTTCTTTGGCACAGTCTGGCGGGGTGTTTTCTGAAGTCAGCAGACACTCCAGCAAGTAGCAGAGCATCTGGACCATACTCTGCTCAGGGATAGGGATGATCTTCTTAAACCTGAGCAAAGACACACACGCAACATCACTACATTCAAGCATTATGTAAAAACAACTACTGCGCTCAGGGAACAATTCTAGTTTCGGCTTATGTAATTTTTGACCAAACAAAATTCTAATATGTTCACTTCCAAGAAAGCGGATGACAAATGTGTCTATGAATATCTATGTGGCATTATAGTTCTGTGCAGTGGTGCATTTTCTGGATTTTTGGCCTCGCGCTGAGGACAAATTATTCCTCCTCTCTGTCTCCCTCCTCTGCTTCCTGTTTTTGTTCTCTGCTCCAATAGCAGTGGTGATGGAGGTGTCGGAGGAGGCGAGTGGTCCTGCACAATAGAATGCAGGATGGCATCCAGTTCTTCTGAGTCAGTCCTGTTTGCTTCAGGCCCACTATTGCACAGTCCCTCCCCGCGTTATGTCACACCCCCGACATCCTGTGGCGACTGGACGTGGCTGTGAGAATGTCATTTCATTGTGACATGGTGCTCCCGAGGAGCCGCCTTACCTTGATCTGAGGGTGTCCAGGCAAGAGGGGAGGTACTTGTCGAACAGTATGGTCAGGTTGGCTTTCTCTGATTGGACCTCCCTCCTGTCGATCCAGCTGGACACAGGCGGGTTCCAGCCGAGGTCAGCTGGGTTTATGTACAGGATGCCTGGAAAGAAAAAGAGGAAATACAGTACATGTAGTTTTTGAAGTATCAGCAAACATGGCTGGATTGACCTGTTATGGGCTCCTGGAGCAAAAAACGTATTGTTGGAACTTTTTTAGATTGTTTTTTTAACCTTTATTTGATAGTAGCAGCTGACCAGGTAGGTGGGGAGAGAGAGAAGGGGTGTGAATCGAACCTGTGCCACTTTTTATTTGTACCACATAAGCAACTTTTAAATGATGTTGTCTATGTATGTCTACGGCCATGCTAGCAGCTCTGTGAGGCTGTACTCAACATTTAGCTCAAAGCAATATTGTACCTAATACAACATGCTAACATGCTAACATGCTGACATTTAAACACAATTTGGTGTGTTAGCTACAATTTGCTAATTAGCACTGTGATGCAAATCACAGCTGAGGCTGATGGGATTGTCCGTAGTTTTTCAAATATCTGGTCATGAACCAAAGAACTGGACAAATTTTTATTTTTGACCTGATGATGGCGCTACATTTAAACTCAACAGATCATCAAATGTATTAAACTTCATCATGCGGAAACGTTGTGCTAATGTTACTCTAAGGTAGCTGTACCTTCATCTAATGCTTCCTTACTTTACTTCCTACATGGTTTGGTGTCATGACTGAGAGGTTGCTAGTTTTCTTTACTTATTAGCAAAAGCAACATGCTAACAAACACTTGAACATCCAGCAGATACACAGCAACGTTAGCACTGACTGGAAGCTGTCTGTTTTGCTCCACTGTGTTCACCAGATAATGTGTCTGTCTGCTGTTTGGTGCTGGACAGGTATTGTACGGTGAGTTTTAAACGTCTGCCACCTGCAATGCGGCAATGAGTGAGTTATGCTGAAATACTTTGTGTCCATGAGTGGATGCATGTTTCCTTCTGGTGGGTTGGTGGGTGTAGTTGAGTAGAAATAAAACTGTTCCAACATTAAACTGTTCATCACGAGGTCTGTGCATTGACAAAGTCATGATTTCTGGATTGGAACGTTGCTTTTGAGGTTTTTTTTACTCACATACTGAGTGACATCTAGTTCCATTTTATTCGAGCTGGTATCTCCAAAACATACAAAAATAATCAAGATAAATAAATAAACGTACAAGAGGAAAAGTATTTTGGACTTTGGGGTGAACTCTCATTCTAAAAATTTGATTTTGACACAGACAGATTGGACAGGTTCACTTGTCCTTTAGCGGTGCAAACTAGTGTGAACAAACTAGCGGTGAACAAATTAGCAATTAATCGAATTATGAACAAAATATTGACACAGATGGGCCTTGTTTGGCCTCTGTGGGTTTGTGGCTGCTGAGCAGTCGGTAACTCGGCCTTGCTGCAGAGAGACAAAATAAATCCACACAACGGCAGTGTTGTGAAACGTGCTCAGGTAAAAGGACACAGAGGCACAGAGAGGAAAGTCAGGACTACCCGCTCTGGACACGGTAGCCGGGGTGGCGGTGCGAAGGTGGCTGATCTCAAACACCAGCCTCATAGTGGGATTCAGGGGGATCCGCTCATTACTGGCCAGAGTCAGCACCTAACAGGGAGGAGATGGAGATTTACACACACGGCACATAGATGTGATTGACAGAGAATGTGTGTGTTGGTCTGGATTACGTCACCTGTTCTCCTTAGCTCTCTGTATACAAAAACACTGACATGTAGTGTACTAGCGATGAGTCATATCTCTTCATATCTATTCACACATGGACACACACACATGGGCAACCTGCTCACACCTTGTTGTCATCCATGACTGTGTTGAGTGACTCAATCCACATTGGGTCGATGTCTCCATCCAGGACAATCCACTTAGGTCCGCTGTGACTGACATTGGCCAGCTCACGCATGATATTAGAGAAGAGGCCTGTGTGGAGACACAGTTTGGACACTGGACTCAGGTCACTGAACACTTTGCAACCATCAAACACTGTTTCTGCACGACTTCGCTAATCACCATCTTTCCACTCTCTGGTTGCCGGGTTGATGATGCCGAAAAGCTCGTCATTGGTCACAGCCTTTGGGTTAAGGTCCGCCCACACGGGCCTGCGCTTCATGTTCTGATAGGTCCTTTGGAGTGACTTCAATACCTGACTCTTTCCGGTGCCCGCGTTCCCGATCACGAACACGGAGTGACGCACTGCCAGCAGCTCCTCCAGCTGCACCACCTGACACACACACACACACACACACACACACACACACACACACATTTTATATGATGCTTTGTTTAGATCACATGAAGGACACTGATGACATGGTATACAAATAAACGGTGACCCTTCCACAGCAGCAGTAGATAATGTAGCATTTCACGGGCTGCTACACTGTAGCGCTCAGTCTACTGTTGTGCTTTATGGTGAATAGAAAGTGATGCACATTGACAAGGTGGTGTGATGCAGTGCAGTGCAGCGCAGCAGCTTAGTACACTGTTCACACACTACAATGAACGACAGCAGTGGTCTCCTGGAAGGACAGATATCTGCACCCTCATTACTCTGTGTTTGCACTTAAAGGGCTACTCCACCTATTTTATACACCAAGATCAATTCAGTTGTCATGGAGACCAGAGTGCTTAATATGAAGTCAACGTAAAAGATATGAAATGTAGAAGTAAATAGAATTACTAAATATAATTAAAAAAAACATGAACAAATGCAGACAAGGTATGTAATATCAATATGAAGATATGGCACAGTCTGGAAGAAATGAATATGACAGAAATTAATTCTAATTTTTATAACTAACTACTACCATTAGCATATAATCACCAGTCCAGGGCACAACTCCTGAAGGTTGTCTGTTACACTGAACTGCCATGTTTCTAAAGCAGCAAACACTGACTCAAGATAACACCTTTCACTATTGCCTTGAGTTCCAAACCCAACGTTTCTCCTACCTGCCCGTTTGGGTAGAGTGAGGTGAACTGTATTCAGTTGGTTAGTACAACTTGGCCACTAAATGGCTTTAAATCCTATAAACTGGATCTTTAATTGGGGGAACCTTTCAATTAAAGATCAAACACTAATCACAGACGTACATTATTTTAGGGCCTAAAATAATGTATGTCTGTGATTAGTGTTTGAAAAACCTGGACCTGGTCTAAATCAAACAGCCAATTAGGGTTAGCTCGCACATCACTAGCCAGTGAGCAGTTGGTGCAGTGAGGTGATCAGCTAGAAGACCTATCACTGTTGGGGTTGTCTGAACTACAGGAACTACAGGAGGTGTACGCTGGTGTTACAAAGTGGAGCTTCTTCCCTCACAAAGAATCAGCTTCTTTCCTCTGAGTCAGACATAACTAGCCGAGTGGAACAGAGGTCAGTTTGCTGGTTAGCTAAAACGGTTGACAACTTGACATCCCGCTTGAAGCTCAGCAAAAAGTGTGTGTCATCGGGTGGGAGGAGGGGCTTATCAGAGTGAAATGAGGCAGCAGAGAGTGGTGGAAGGTTTTTCATTTCAGCTTCCATTTCATTATGCCACTTTTCATCACAAAGTCCTCTGTCAGTCAAGACAAACAGACAAGAGACGGTAATGTGATTGGCTGTTGCTTTGGTCAGAGAGAGCAGATGGCCAATCACATAACTGTCTCATCAGTTTGTCTTGATTGACAGACTGAAGCTTATTTCATCCCCAGTTCCAAAAGGGACAAAATGAACTCAAAAGTCAGCGTGCATACTAAATAATACTTGGTTTGTGAGTGTGTTGTTGTTGTTTACTATTCTCCATCAATGCAACACACAAAAGAAATGGAGGAGCCGCCCACAGCCTCAAAACATGACAAGAAGATGTGGACGATGGTGAAAGAGCTACAGGAAGAGGAGAACCATTCAGTTTGTGAAGTCTGTTTGTGAAGTCGCAGTCTGATTGAAGTCTGTATCTGTTCTTTCTACTTGTTAATATCAAAGGGACTGACTGCACAGATATTATTAGTATGTAGTACATACTGTATACAACCAGTATGTAGTTTGGAATTGTGACTTTGTGATAAAAACATCACCATGAAACAGAGTAATTAGTAACTTGGGGAAAAAAAAATATTCAAAAAACAGAGTAATAAGCTGACATGAAACACAGATTATCTGCATTATTGTTTCATATGTTTCACTAGTCATATATATTGGATTATTTCACAATATGATGATCATATACCAGCCACACTCTACCCACCAGCATGCCCCTGTTTACAAGATATATATTGTGAGCCATAACAAGTGAATTTCCTGGTGTGGGATCAATATTTTTTTTTTATCTCATCTCATCTTATATTTTGTTTCTGTTTATTCATATTATTACTCATCATTTGTTCAACATTTAACATTAAGCCATTGTTACATAGTTTGAAAGACATCCAGTCTTTTTATTTAACTATTTTTTTTTTATTATTACTATAATTAAAAATTCTACTTTGTTTTTCCAAAATCATCCTCCATATTTTAATTTCTCAATAAATTAAACTTTTCCAGTGAATTAGTTATTTTCAATCTTCTTGTGATATGCTTGAGTGCTGTGGTCCTGAAGTTACTAAATAAATATTTATTTTTGCAGTCTGACGTGTTCTGTGTATAAAGCAGCTACAACTTTTAATCTGATTTGATTCTGTGGACAAAAGTGGCAGTGTTTCCGTGGCTTTGTTTCTCTGATTTGAATGTTGTGCTCTTTTTTTTATCTAGGTCATATGGAGACATCGGTATTAATTTGATAGAGTTAACTCCTTATAGTTTAAATACAATGGTTCTAAAAACATATGAGGAGTTTCACTTTCAGCACAGTTTCTACAGTCAGAAATATTTCATGTTGGGCGGCTGTGGCATCCCTCAAAAGTCAAGTAAACACACACACTTGACTTTTTGATGCAGCATTTTCTGTCAATGCAGGTATGTGAGGTGACACCGCAGAGAGTGTAACAGAATAACAGAGAGAGAGAGAGATTTCCTCCCAACTTCCACTCAAACACACGCACGGCCAGCTCAATCAATGCCATCGACCGGGCTCCTCACAGCTCCTACTCACCATCCATTCAGCCGGAGCGCAGGCGGCTATGCGCTGTCAAAGGCCCAAGGCTGATTACTGCTCTGATGTGGGGAGGGCTAATGCTAGCACAGGCTAGCCGCTAAAGGTATGCTTACACCTCCCCTCCCTCCCTCCCTCCATCCCTCCCCCTCTTTGTCTGAAATCAAAAGGTTGGTCGCAACAAACAAAGACAGTAAAAGTTCAGGCTCTGGGGTGGATGCTTGTTATTGACCGCTCCGCCATTCTCTCTCTATCGCTCTCGCTGTGTTTCTCCTCCTCTTTGTTTATTTCTGTGGCTGTCTCTCACAATGTCAGGGTTAAGTGGCATGGTGCAGCGCCAGCCTCCATTGATGGAGTGTTATTATGTGGTTCCCGTGTCTATTTGACCTGAGGCAGATTGCACTTATTTCCCCTGGTCCTGCGTTCATCTGTCTCTGACATATACCGCCTTCTATTGTGCATGTGTGTACGTGTGTGTGTGTGAGTGTGTGTGTGTATGTCACATAATGACTAGAATTAGGTCAGCAGCTCGGGCACCTGAACTCTCATCGTAACCAAACGCCAGCTTTCTGCAATATTTGCCCGATTCATCCAGATGCTGCAGACTTGTCTGACACTAATGTGTATTTCCCAGCGGAGCATTATGACGTGAGGTAAATAGCTTTTGGAAAGAACTAAGATAAATCTGAGTGAAAGTGCTACGGCTGTAATATCTGTCTAAATTGTTAAAGATGAAACCCCCATGTGGGGACTTCACAGACAACTTGTGATTGTGATTGCCTTCATCTTTGGCTTGTGACACTTAAATTTTTTGAGGTGTAATCAAAACACAATCCAATAAAGTGCGGCGGACGAGCGTGTCGGGAGGCTACCGAGGAAATCACATTTACCGTACCTTGAGTACAAAATTGTCCTCCGCCTGTAACTTCAAATCCAGAATGGACTCCTTCACATGCTTCTCAAAGTCCAGGTCTCTTTTCCTGGGGACATCCAGAGCGGGAAACAGGTCTCCAATCAGCCCCATGAACACGGGCATGTCATCGGTCACGATCTTCGGGATGTTGAAGTCTCTCAGAGCTCGCATCAGCACCTGGTCCTCAGCTCGGCCAGGGTCCCCCCTCTTCAACGAACCGGCCACAACCAGGACTGACTTGATGGCTCGGAGGCCCCAGTCGTAGTGGTCCTGTGAAATAAACAGAGCAGTATGTGCAGAGCTGGCAGTGACATTTAAAAGATATAGCTAATTAAAAATGATGAGCTGCGTAGGTGATCCATCTAGCATCTCAGCTGTTAATATCCTGAACCTCATCAGAGTTTATCTGTATTTTAGTTCACCACTGAGATCCATCAGTCTCCAGACAGACTAATGTTTCCCTCCAGCTGCTGACGGAAATCTGAGGAGAAACGCTCGCTCCATCATCTTAAAACATCAGGAAATGTGTCCACTGTGACATCTAAGTACCTCAGTTCAGTAAGAGGCCTGTTCTACCAATCTGTGTGCAAATAGGAAAACAAAGCAGTACTGGAACACTCTGTCAGCCCACCACTTACTGGATGGATTGTAATGAAATTTATCAGATATCTGATGCCCAGAGCATCAAACCTACCCATTGTGGTTTTCATTTATCCTGTGAAAGATCTCACAAATGTACTCGTAAGTTTGTACAGGTATTCATATTCTCCACAGGATAAACTGGAATTGTGAGATGTTAACTTTTCATCCAGCAGCAGCATCAGGACACACTTTACTTTTGTCCAGTAACTTAAGTTTATGACCAGATCTGCAAAACTATTGACATCCATATCAGCCTCCGCTGTACTCTGTGTTTAATGTAACTTAGCAAATGTTTGCATGCTAACATGCTAAGCTAAGAAAGTCAACATGGAAAACTTTACCTGCTTTAACACCATATTAGCATACTAATGCTAGCATGAAGCCCAAAGCACCTTGATAGCTTAATACAGCCTCACATACTATAGCTTATACCAGAACTAATAACATTCCCATCAGCCTCAGATGTGTGTATGATAAGCTACATGCTAAGCTAAGAAAGTCAACTTGGAAAACTTTACCTGCTTTAGCATCGTGTTAGGCAGGTACATACAAAATGACACTTTATTCGTCGCCTTCATTTTGAAGCGACTTCAATTAAATATGACGTGTGGCACAGCTGCTTTATCTGTCCACCGCCACGCCTCTTCTTAGGTCACAGGTGGCACTCTCACTCCGCCAAGCCTCCTCTCTCCTCAAGATGCATTTTTAGGGATTGAGATGTCTTTAAGATGGCATGCTTAAAATTGATTTTCAGCTCTGAGGCAGGAGGACGGAGGAGAGAGGAGACAAGGCAGCACAAAGTAGAGAAACGAGAAGAGCGCTCTGTCCTGATTATTTATCAGAAAGAATCAGTGTAATGTGTGGACTGTGAATCTTTACATCCTAAATTAGACTGGGAGCCTATCAAGCTCTTCTTCTGTGGAACAAACTCTGGAGGCAGACACCGTCAACACCTTTAAGAGTAGACTTAAGACTTTTTTTGATAGAGCATATAGTTAGGGCTGGCTCAGGTCATCCCTTAGTTATGCTGCCATAGGACTAGAGGCCTATGTGCCATCAAAGCATGTTACTGAGTTTTTCTGCTTTCTCGTTGAGTGATTGGTCGAGCATGCTGCTGTGGTCCTGCTGCCCTGACATCCACTCCATATACTATCATTATGATTATCATTATTGCTACCTTTAGTCATATCTATTCGATAGCATGACTACGTTTCACTGTGCTGTCTTAGCTGCAAGGTCAGGCGTCAGCTCGCTGGCAGGAAAAACAGCAGCGGAGTCGTAGAGCAGAGAAACTTATGTAATATTAAATCCACAATTACAGTACAAACCACGAGACAGTAGTTCTCTGAATCTGCACTGTGATTTGCAGTTTCAGCCCTTGTGAATATAGCTTACAGAAGCAGTCTGTTCATTATCATTTGACTTTGGTGCCACATAGTTGCTAATGTTGGAAAACTTGCAATGAAGCTCTGCAGCGGCTAAAGAGTGTAATTAAGGTGATATTCAAAATGTCTGAAGAAGCAGATCTTCATAAAACAGCCATAAAAAAGGAAGCAGTGTGCTATGACACTTAAATGGGCCTGCAGTCATGGGAAATTCATTCAGAACTGAGGGCTCATTAAATCGCTTACCTTACCTAAGAGGAGCTGCGCTCTAACTATTAGTCAGCACTGCAAGTGATTTCATCGCTTTTCTAAATCATTCTAATCGTGGCACAACATGTAAAACAGAGCTAAAAAAAAAGGATTAAAGGAAAATTTAGATGGACTAACATCCAAACTCCCTGCAGCTCCTTATTCATATGCATGTTAGCACTTCACCCAGACAGTTAAGTTAGCTCCTGTGTGGTGGCTCTGAGTCATTGCTTCATCAAAAGCCTCCAACAGAAAGAGAACATTGTGTCAGTTGTTCAGATTTGAAGTGGAAATAGATCTTCCGTTTTTTCAAACCGCATTAGATGTGCAACGTGGAAGAAGGTAGATAATACCTGTTTGGACAACAGCTCCTTACACAGCGTGTAGAGGGTGATGAACTTCCTGGCGAGGACGCGAGCGTTAATGAAGCCCTCTGCCACCAGCATGATTTCACAGATCAGCTCGAAGTCTGGCACCACCATGGCACACGGTCTGTGGAGAAACGGACAGACGGAGGTAAAGCTGGAGTTCAGAACTGGGAAGGAAAGAAAGGGAATCGCTGCAAATTGCACACTACAAAGAGCAGAAACGTAATGACTTTTCAGGACCTGAGAGAAACACGTGGACTAGAGCGTGAGGATTTGTTCAGATACTTACAGGTAAGGGATTATTTCAGAAAAGAAATATGGAGCTCAAAAATCTCAAAGGTGATATCTGAAATATCTCCAAACCTCAGAGAATGTCAGGACTCCTCTACCATGTACATTAGGCTCAATGGGAGAAGGAATTGAGCACTGGCATTAGGAGTGAGGAATATTAAAGTAAGGGAAGTGGCGGATACGAGGGAGCATAGAGGCCAACCATGCACATGTTTTCTGGGTATGGCCTAAACTGTGCTCGTTTTGGGATAATGTCAAAGCCACAATTAGATAGATATCCTGGGATATGAAATACCAAATAAATGCATAATTATGTACCTTAGAAACTAAATGTGTCACAGAAATGATATAGATATAGTGAAGATACCATAGAACAACAGCTAGGAATTGTAAAGCCACATTGCTGCAGGGTTGTGCGG
Organism: Larimichthys crocea; assembly: GCF_000972845.2. Taxonomy (NCBI): domain Eukaryota; kingdom Metazoa; phylum Chordata; class Actinopteri; family Sciaenidae; genus Larimichthys; species Larimichthys crocea. The sequence continues at coordinate 2,918,163 of NC_040026.1, forward strand.
CGGTGGGCGGTGAGGGGAGTGAGGTGGGTTGATGGGGTGCGTGTTTGTCTGTGCTGAATGTAACTGCTGTGAAACAATAAATAAAGGAAATAACTTTTTATCTCTCTGATTAAACGGCTTTATCCAGGTCGACGCTCGCTCACTCTCATTCACTGTCTATGTCTCTTAACTAAAGCGCTCTCTTTAACTAAAGTGCTTTCTCTACCAGAGTCAGATGTAGAAGCCTGGTACATGAAATAAACAAAGTCAGAACAGGTAGAGTATCAGAGTTTAGTCCATGAATCCACCTGGATAGTCTCAGACACATTTCAGGCTGACTGGAGGGTTTGTCTCTGCTATTAAATGGGAAAAATGGGTGACAATGATCTATGACAATATGAGAAACATGTATGAACTAAATACTGTATAAACCCAGGAAACCTGATTTGTATTCAACCAAAAAGAAAAGTTTTAGTTCATAATTATAAATAAGCTGTAGGATACAGCTCTGCACCTGATTTATGAAACAATATTTATGAAATTTATGAAACAACAACCGCTCCACTGAGGAAGCCATATCCACTGCACTTCACTTGAGCCTTGAACACCTGGAGAACAAGAATACGATGTTAGCTCAGCATTTAACACCATAATCCCCCAGCATCTGGTCAACAAGCTGGGCTCAGACGCACTGGGCATAAGTTCTACACTGTGTAACTGGGTACTGGACGTCCTCACAGACAGGCCCCAGTTTGTGCGGGTAGGCAACAACACATCCACCACCATCTCACATAGTACTGGCTCCCCACAGGGATGTGTTCTCAGCCCTCTTCTCTTCACACTGATGACCCGTGACTGTCGTGCACACTCAAGCACCAATCACATCATGAAGTATGCAGACGACTCGACAGCGGTGGGTCTTATCAAGGACAGTGATGAGAGGGCATATAGGGAGGGGGTGAAACTCTTCGCAGACTGGTGCAGGACAAACAACTTGGCCCTGAACGTTGAGAAAACCAAGGAGATGGTGATTGACTTCAGGAGAAATCAGCCCGTGCACGCCCCGATCCACATCAATGGGTGGAGATTGTTCATCACACAAAGTTCTTGGGGGTTCATGTGGCTGACAACCTGTCCTGGGACCTGCACACCTCCTGCCTTGTAAAAAAGGCACACCAGCGTCACTTCCTGTGGCGGTTCAAGAGGGTCCACCTCGGTCCATCCATCCTCACCACTTTCTACAGGGGCACCATAGAGAGTGTTCTGACCAACAACATCTCTCTCTGGTTTGAAAACTGCAGCGCTGCAGAGAGAAAGGCGCTGAGGAGAGTTCTGAGGTTAGCTGGATGGACTATTGGTACAACTTTTCCTACTGTTCAAGAGCTGGCCCACGGAAGATGCATGTCTAAAGCTAAAGGCATCATCAAAGACGCCACCCACCCCGGCCACTGTCTGTCTTCCCTTCTCTCCTTTGGCAGGAGGTACCACAGTCTGTGGACCAAGACTGCAAGACGACTGAACTTAGAATCAAACTAAACCCACTAATTCTCAAATTTATTGTGTGGTGTTTTTAATCTGTGAGTTTTTGCTTGTTTCGTTTTACAGTGCTGTGAAATGACAATAAAGAGATCTTGAATCTTGAACAACACACCGTGTTGCAGATGAAACACGCTTAAATGTTCAACTTCAAGTGTTTAGAAACCCCCAAAATCACTGAATCCGTGCAATGACACTCAGACTTGTAACTTTAAGTTGCATTGAAGTGCGTCTTTTTGATGAGCTGCACTTAAAATAGAGTGAGAAACACGTTGTTGTGCTTCGCTGAGGATCTTTGTCATTCCGGGTGGCAGGCGGCAGCTGCAGCGCTCAAACTCTTTTCCAGGCACAGTCTGTTTCCCGGCTTTCAGTCAGCGCTGCTCACTGTGAACTAACATCACCATGAACATGACTGTTTGCTGCTTTCTTTCTTCTTCTTGTATCAAACTTAAGTTTTTTACTGAAGAATTATTTAATGAATTATGCTTATTATTAAATTAACATATTTTGACCTCCTGAGGTACTTCAAAGTATTCCTCAAGGTGTTAAGACCCCTGTTCGATGAGTGCTGATCTACAGTACGTGTAATTCACTGAACTTGTGGACGCTTTGATACAAGTCACAATCCATCACAATTAAACGGTCACACAGCTCCTCTGTAACGTGCCACGCTGTAGATATCTTCCCTGTAGGGAAGTAACTCCTCACCTAACACTCTCTCTCTGTCTCCTTCTCTCTTTCTCTCACACACTTGTTTTGCTTGTATCAGGTGACATTTGTGGCTCTCATTATAAACAGCTTCTCCTTGACCTATTGTGGTTCAGATTTGTTCGCTACTTTGGAAAAAAGTGACTGATGTAAATGTAATCAGGGAGGTAGACGAGGATGTTTTTCATCTGAAATCCATCAAGTGAGAGAAATAAAGTGTAGATTATCATAAATTGTGTTTGTTGTTCTCACAAACAGAAATATTTTGAGAATAATATGAAGAGCAGTTAAAGGACAGTTACTCAAAATGACTATCTACAAATGTAAAAAGGTTCACTCAAGCCTATCACCTGTTTTGGTGTACAATGAACGCAAAGTTTTTTTGTTTTTGTGGCCCTCACAGAACTGAAGAATCACATTTAAAACACTATACTGTCCCTCCAATTATAACATCTGTTATAACATTTTAACACTTTATACTGAAAAAAACTGTTTTTCTGATCTGGGTGAACCCTTTAGATATCATAAAATTATGGACTCATCTGGAGGTTGATTGAAATATTGTCACGTTTCCATCTATTGATGGGTTCAATCCACCATCCATTTCTCAATCTATTTATTATGTCAAGAGAAGTAGTGGCACTCTACTTATTAGTGAATTAAATTTACATTGATGGACTAATAAAGCCACCTGAAAAAATATCAAATTAAAATAAATCATGGTGTGTTGAATTAGAGTTGTGTGACCCATGATGGACC